>NC_057794.1:48925340-49003558 GCF_018294505.1 Triticum aestivum | reverse complement strand
GGTGGCGTACGGTTGGGGCGGAGGGGGCGTACTGAGTGGGGAGGAAGGGAGGGAGGGGAATATGTTGAGTGGGGGAAAGCGTACTAATGGCGAATCGAGCGGCGGTGCGCCATTAGAAAGTTTTTTTTGCCAAAAAGTAAAAAAAAAAATTACTGGCGCACTCTGTCGCCAGTGCGCCATTAGTAGTTCTAACTACTAATGGCACACTTTGCCCGGATGCGCCATTATAATGTTTGAAAAAATGAAAAAAAATGTTTTACTAGTGGCGCACCTTCTGCCTGGTGCGCCATTAGTGTATTCCACACTAATGACGTATCTCCACCAAGTGCGCCATTAGTATATAGTAGTGGCGCACCACTTCTCTGGTGCGTCATTAGTGTCAATCCTATCTTTAGCCCTTTTCCTAGTAGGGATTCTATCTTGTATCTTCACGACCCATCAGTCCGGCCCACGTCACATAGCCCGGACGCCCGAGGACCCCTAATCCAGGACTCCCTCAGCAGGGTCTCGGGCCCGGGCGTGCCAGATCCGGGCCCCCACGGGCTGCGCAGTGGAGGTGGAGGCTGGAGGCGATGTGGCAGCACGGGGTTGGCGCGGGAGGCGGCGGCGATGACATGGCGGCCACTGATTGGCCCGGGCGACGTGGATGGTGGCGGTGGACACGTACGGCGGCGGGGTGGACGCGTCCGGCGTGGAGGAGGGGGTTGATCTAGGGGTTGCCCGAAATTTCGGGGAGGTGACTAATTTATATATAGAGGGAGCTAGGAGAGGCCAATTGAGGTGCGGTTTTCGCCCACACGATCGTGATCCAACGACGGAGAGCATGGAGGGGGTTTAGATGGGCTAGCGGGCTGTTATGAAGGGGTGCTGGGCTGCAAAGAGAAAGGGGTCCGGCGGTTAACGCAGTTAACCGTTGGGGCATCAAATGACCTCCATATGAAACAAAATTTGACAGACAGTCTACCGGTGATGTACCAAGGCCACTCGACAAATATCGGCCCAGTCCGAGAACGTTTTTACCCTGCTCATAAAACAAGATCTGGGAGGTGCAACGGGTTGCGTGTGAGAGTATCGGAATCCGAAACGGACAACGGAGAAAATGACTGGATGCAAGTTTTGAAAACATGAGGATGCAATGCACATGATGACATGGCAAGGTGCAACACGCAAGCGGATGACATGACAATGACAGCGAATAACTGGAAAACACCTGGCGCATCGGACTCGGGGCATTACACCTTGATCGTTCAATGTTCTTGATTCATCGCTCAAGTTTTCACCAGACATATTCAATCGAGACTTTATATTACAATCTTCTTTGAGAGTGCGCTAATGGCGCATCTTACAATTTCATAGAAAAAAAGCAATAGATGCGAACATGGATACAAGAAACACACCTAGCACAATAAAACTAGTAGGTACCAATTGAGAACAAATCAATATGAAAACTGAAACCAAATTAAACTTCCATAGGGAATACCCACGCTGGAAACCGTCGGCTCCATGGCAGTGACCCAGCGACCGCCGCAGGCTCTGGCAACAGCGGCCGCGTGATCGCCCCGTCTCTCATGTTGTACACCCCGGAGCCGCCGATGGGATTGTCCGGGTCTCTCCGACCCCACTGGTGCGCGAAGTAGACGCAGTCCTCTCGAGCTCCATGGCTTGCTGCAGTTACTGCCTTGGAGCATCGCGACGACACGAACATCGCCCAACCATCCAAGCCCTGGACCTTCTTCCACCGGCCATGGCTCATCCTTCGGCCGAGGTCTACCTCGAAGACCTTGAACCGGCGAGTCCGTTCAAGATCGTACCCATCCTTGTCTCGGAATTCGGTCATCGAAAAGTAACTAAAGCTCATCAAAGGTTTGCGGGCCCATCGCCTGACCATGAGCAGCTTGCCATTACATTCGACCAGATACCGCCCCGCAACGACGTGGCCGTACGGCCATGGATCCTTTTGCAGATGGGGCTCCTCTGTCATCGCGAACTCGGACCTCACTCCGCATACGACCTCGATGCAAGATGGTGATGCCGGTAGCTCGTCGAGGTAGCCATTGTTGAGATCGAGGACGCGGAGCGTCTCGTTGATCTTGGACAGGACGTAGATCTTCCCTTGAAAGAACCTGATGTCGGCGATGGAGAATTCAAAGTACTGGTCCAGCGCTACGCACGTGTTGGGCTCGCCGGCCGGGCGGCAGGTGGAGAGAAGGAATTCGCCAGTGCGGATCCTGACGGCGACCAGGCGGAATTCCAGCTCCACCGAGGCCGCCGGGGACACCACGACCCTGGTAATGGGCTGCAGGAGCTCGTATCGGGCATTCACGTTGCAAGCTGCCATGAGAGCTGCTAGCTCGGGGAGAGGAGTCACGGGAGCGGCGGAGAAGGCGTCCATCAGGGCGCATCGGCCGTCGTCGTGCACGAGGAAGAAGGTGTTCTCGCCGGCGCTGTAGCAGACGGCGTCGTCGGGGATGCGCACGCGGTGCGCGGTGTTGTTGGCGACGTCGAGGAGGGTGCCGTCGCCGAAGACCAGCCAGGGGAGATGGAGGTGGGACGGCGGCAGCCAGGTGGCGCTCACGCGCCACGGGCGGCACACGGCGCGGAGGCGGACGCGATCTGCGAGGGACGGGAGACGCCCGAGGACGGTGGCAAGGAGTTCGGGCGGCAGGCCCGGCCATGCTGACATGCTCTCATCGCGTTCTGAAGACGCCATGAGGGAGATCGGATCTGATCTGGATAATGCGTAAGCTACATAAGTACTGTATATGTGTAGGTTTTGGAGATGCGAAGCGCATTGTATTTCTTGCATGCCGTAAGCTATACGTATACACATAAGATCTCAAACTAATCACGGTTTAAACGAGTCCTCGTGATATGCTGCTGGTTTATCGGAGTCCGGCACATATACATACAACAGTCCCAGCAAAAAGAAAAAAAAGACCTCGATGTCTCCCGATCGTTCGGTCTGGACCAATCGTCTCGTTCGCATCGGGGATGCACGTTTTACCGAACGAAAACGTTCGATGGGAAAACCCCTCAGCCGGAACGATCCCATCAGCACGGTCTAAAAAAGGCCTAATAGTCCATTTTACTGGGCCTCTTGTCAACCGTGAATAAAAAAACCAAAAAATGTAAAAGTAAAAAAACAAAGAATAGTAAAAAGAAGAAGAAAAGTAGAAAAATTAGTTTAGTGTAAAAATGCCATGGTTGCTGATCATAAAAAATGCCATGGTTGCTGATCATAAAAAATAGTTTAGTGTAAAAAAGAATGTTGAAAAATGTTTTTCTAGACACGTAGAAAATTTAAAAAAATATGGAGAAAGTATCTTAACTTGTAATAATATCGCACATGTAATCACCATGACAAAACAAATTTCAAAGCATCAAAACTTTTTGCCGTGGCAAAACAACTTTGAAAGAACACACTTGTCGTGTTCTCAAACTAGTATGTAATGGCCATGGCAAACATTCTATGGAACCAAGGCAAAAAATGCATTTAGTTGCCATGGAAAAAAACACATCTATAAAAAAAAATACTGATTTTAGGTGCCATGGCAAGTTTGTCATATTTTTGAACATCGTAGGTTGCCATGTTTTCGAACATCTTTAGTTGCCATGGCAAGTTTGCCATGTTTTTGAACATCTTTTTTTTAGCATATTTTTTTTGAGCATACGTGTTTTTGAACATCTTAATTAAAGAAGTTTGCCATGTTTGCAATGTTTTTTGAACAAACTTAATTAAAAGAAGTTTGCCATGTTTTTGGCAAATCTTAAGTTGCCATGGCAAGCTTGCCATGTTTTGAACGTCTTTAGTTGCCATGGCATTGAACATCTATAACTTTGTCATGTTTTTGGACATCTTAAATTGCCATGGCAAGTTTGCCATGTTTTTAAATAAAAAGGTGCCATGGCAAAATCACATGAATTTTGTCATGCAGAGCATTTATACAGTATAAATTTTTCATTGTTTATGAACAAAAACAGACATGAAATTTTCCATGATGCAATTTTAATATAAAAAAGGCATGGTACATATACTAAATTTGCCATGATGCGTAGACTATAGTTGCTATGGGCTAAATTTGTGGTGGTCTAGAAAGCAAAATTTTCCATGATACATAGACTAATTCAAAAATTAAATTGCCATAGTACATACACTAAATTAGCCATGTTGCATAGACTATAGTTGCCATGGGCCTAAATTTGCCGTGGTCTAGAAAGCAAATTTGCCATGGTCAATTTTAAATAAAAAAAATGTCATGGTACATACAGAAAATTTGCCATGATGCGTAGACTATAGTTTCCATGGGCCTAATTTGTCGTGGTCTAAAAAGCAAATTTGTAATGGCCAATTTTAAAAATAAAAAAATGCCATGGTACATACACTAAATTTGCCATGGTGCATAGAGAAAAGTTAACATGGGCCATTAAATAAATTTGTTGTGGTCTAGAAAGCAAAAAATGCCATGATACATAGACTAAATTTTAAAAATAAAAATTTCCATGGTAGAAACACTAAAATTTTCATGATGCATAGACTATATTTTCCATGATCGATACGCTAAATTTACCATTATCCCATAAAAAGCAATTTTCCCATATTGAAAATAAGAAAAAAAATGCCATAGGTCCTTAAAACATACACTAATGGAAAAAATATGTAAGTTTCTCCATTGTGGACAAAAGAAGTGTAAATTTGCCATGATGCACACAAAGATGCTTGTCGTGTAGTTAGGAAAAGTGCACAAGGGTTAAAAAACCCGCAATTGACGAGTTTGTTTACCTCACGAAACACATGGTAATTTTTTTGAAATTGGTAATGGTGACATAACAAAATAGAGATTTATATTCACGTGTAGAGGATGGCAAAACTTAGGGATATAGTTCTTTCAAAAAGATGGGAATTTACAATTGGGCACATGGAAAAACTAAAGAAATTCTTCTCTAGAAAACACATGGCAACTTTTGAGGGGATTTGAAAAAAGGGTACATGGCAAATATGCGAAAAATGGATTCTATGGAAGCAATAGAAAATCCAGGGAATTTGCAATAAACACATGGCAAGTTTTAAGATTTTTTTCTATAAAAAAAGGGAAATTTTAAAATAATGTAAAAAGGGAACATGGAAAAATTAGAAGGTTTGTTCTTTAAAACACAAAATATAGGATGGCAAATTTAGCAAAATATCCATGGGCACATGGAAAATTCAATAATTCCTAAAAACTTGCCATGGTATAAATAGTATATTTTCCCTGAATTACAAAAAACAATTACACTAATTTTGTTGTGTGAGAAAATAACATGGCAAAAGGGTCATAAGTTTTGCCATGGGTAAAGCAAAAGTTAGAAGATAACAAATTGCCATTTTCTCAAAACAAAAATGTAAAAAATTTCCATGGCAACATTGTTCGGATAGGTAGGCAAAGAGCACAATGAATGTTGTCATCATGGTAGCATAAGTTTCTTGTTGCCATGGCAACCAGACCTATAAAATTAACAAAAAAAACTAAATACATGGCACCAAAAGCTTATAGTTGCCCTGGCAACACTTCTATAAATTTACACTTCAAACACAACATTCATTTAGTTCCATGGCACACACATCGATAAATTTACATGGAAAAAACACAAACATTAGATTAGTTCCATCAGCTACTAGTTGCCATAGCAACAAATCATAAATATACATGGAAAACACAACATTCTTTTAGTTCCATGGCAACACATCATGGCAAAACTATAAAAATTGCACTAATATGAGAATCATCAAAAAATATGGTCTGCATTCCTGGGGTAATCACATGGCAATTGAAGAGATAAACTAACAAAAATGAAGAAACAAAGGTTGAGCAAAGGTGCGACCTACAAATCGATGTAGATAGCATAGGGAGCTTGTGCAGTGCACCGTCGTAATGGTCGAGGTCGAGTTGGGTCCCAGTCCTCGACCTCATCTCTTCTCGTCTGATTCTACCCCAATGAACCTACAATAGCTGCTGCGGACGTGTTCAGGCCGGACCCCGGCGGGTGACAGATGGGAGCTCATGACCAACGCGCCAGGAAACAACAGATGTGCGGTGGTTCTTGTCGTTGCCGTGGGGGTTGTCGATGCAAAGCGCTCCCTCATTCTTCAGTTGCTTAGAGCATCTTGTCAAATCGCGCGTTGGCGGTGAGGCACAACAACATCCTCCCCGTTTCCGTGCACTGCCCACCACAACTCGATTGCCATAGGAAACTTTACCTCACCCAACACCAATCCGCCATAGGCCACTCAGCCTCGCCGCCTAGAGGTCTCCGTCATCGCAGGGTGTTGTGCACGCGCATCGCCAGAGTGTTGCAGGCCGCATAACAGCAGGGGCGCGGGGCACGTGACGCAGGGAGGGTGGTGCAGGGCGGGACATCGGTAGGGTGTTGGGGTTGCCGGACGCCGGTGGATGTGTGAAGTGCGTCACCGGGGAGTGGTGCCGGAGCGCGTCGTCGGGAACGCTGCGGTGGGAGGCGGAGGGGAGAAGGGCATGAGACTAGCAGAGAGTGAACGAGTGGTGGGGTAAGAGGAAAGGGATAAGAGAAAATGAAAAAAGCCTAAAAAAATGAAATCCTTGTGCATGGAGCCCTTTTGTGTGAACTAGTTACTGCGAAAAAACATGGACTTGCAGTACCTAAATTTTGAAAAAAAAACTTCACAACATAAATTCCTTGTGCATGGATCCCTTTTAAGTAAGTTCTGCATGTTCCTATTTTTGGTAAGTTTTGCATGTTGCTATTTTAGGTAACTTTTGCATGTTGTTGCTACTTTAGTTAAGTTTTGCACGATGCACACATGCAAAAACCCTTTGAACATACAAAATCCAAAATGTAGCATAGACCAATTCATTAAGCACATTCAAATAACATAAACTTTTTCATTTAACGATGGGCATCCACATGTCGTATCCTCATCACTTGCTAGAAGGGGGTTGGAGACACTTAAGATGGTGAGTATAACGCCCTCGATACGGCTATATCTCCCACGTGTCGAAGCACGACTTAGAGGCATAACCGCATTGAAAGCAATGTTGCAAGTGAGGTAATCTTCACACAACCCATGTAATACATAAGGGAAAGAGATGCATAGTTGGCTTACAATCGCCACTTCACACAATTACATGAATAAAGCATTACAACATCCAAATACAATCAAGGTCCGACTACGGAACCAAAATAAAAGAAGAACCCCAAAAGCGACAAGGTCCCTAATCGACCCCAAATGGGCTCCACTACTGATCAACTAGAACGAAACGACACAAAGGACAAGATCTTCATCGAGCTCCTCCTTGAGCTTGGTTGCGTCACCTGCTCGGACTCATCGGCACCTGCAAGCTGGTTTTGGAAGTATCTGTGAGTCACGGGGACTCAGCAATCTCACACCCTCGCGATCAAGACTATTTAAGCTTATGGGTAAGGTAAAAGGTATGAGGTGCAGCTACAGCAAGCGACTAGCATATATGGTGGCTAACATACGCAAAAGAGAGCGAGAAGAGAAGGCAAAGCACGGTCGAATAAAGTATGATCAATAAGTGATCCTATAACAACCTACGTCAAGCATAACTCCAACACCGTGTTCACTTCCCGGACTCCGCCGGAAAGAGACCATCACGGTAACACACGCGGTTGATGTATTTTAATTTAAGGTCGACTTCAGGTTTTCTACAACTGGACGTTAACAAATTCCCATCTGCCCATAACCGCGGGCACGGCTTTCGAAAGTTCAAATCCCTGTAGGGGTGTCCCAACTTAGCCCATCACAAGCTCTCACGGTCAACGAAGGATATTCCTTCTAGCGGGAAGACCCGATCAGACTCGGAATCCCGGTTACAAGACATTTCAACAATGGTAAAACTAAACTAGCAACACCGCCCGAATGTGCCGACAAATCCCGATAGGAGCTGCACATATCTCGTTCTCAGGGCACACTCAGTGAGCTCTCCATACAACTAAAACCAAACCTCGAGTTTCCCCGAGGGGGCGCTGACACAGGACTCTAGTTTGGACCAACACTCAGAGGAGCACTGGCCCAGGGGGGTTAAAATAATGACGACCCTTGAGTCTGCGAAACCCAAGGGAAAAAGGCTAGGTGGAAAATGGTAAAACCAATGTTGGGCATTGCTGGAAGAGTTTTATTCAAGGCAAACTATCAAGGGGTTCCCATTATTTAGTTTCGATCTTGTTTATGTACCCAACAATATTAAATGTTGTTAAACATGGCAAGAGATGAAGCATAATGAAACCATCTATCTAGGCAAGTTTAAATGAGGCCGGAACAAGAAGACAACAAGTCCGGAAACTCCTCATGTGCATATATTAGCTTTGGTACTGTTCTGCCCTAAACACAATTTTAGAGTTGCTTAACATGCAAAGTAAAGCCACCATGTTAAACTAGGAATTTTTCCACCCCATTTACATATAAAGATCATTAAAATCGGAGCTACGGTTATTAGTTATGAATTAAAGCATTTTTGCATGGCATAGGAGCAAATTAAAGCAAACATCACTTTAAGCATTTTAAACATGGATGAAAAAGACATATTATGAAACTAGATGAAAAACTAAGCATATTTCATATATAAATTGTTTTAATATGATGCATCGTTTGTGAGTTATTATATGCATGTTGTTTAGGGGGCTTTCTATAAAATAGGCAAACTCCTGGATATTAGACAAATTCGCATAACTGGAAAAAAAAACATCTACGGGCCGAAATTGTTGACGCTGGGCTGTCTCACCACGGGCTTCAACTCGGCTGGTGGGGAGGAGGAGGCCAACAGAGGGCAAGCTGGGCCGGTAGATGCGCTGGGCCTTGGCGCTCTTGCAGCCCACGCAAGCAACGAGGAGGCACGAGGCAGCAGGCGTCGCCCTTCTCTGCTCGATGCAGAGACTGAAGCCGACCGTGGTGGCTTCAGGTGGGACAGTGGACGACGTCCACGCGGGGAACGCAAAGAGGCGGCGGAGACGGGCGGATCCAGGCGGGTGACGGAGTTTTCCGGCAAGGTGGCGCGCGGGCAAAGCTGAAGGAGGCGGCGCATGGAAGGTCCCGGAGCGGGACGACGAACTGATGCAGGGCAGCAGCAGATTCAGTACAGAGGCGTTGACCTCCTGCTCGATGCAGTAGCAAAGGGACGGCAGGGCTGGAGCCGACGCAGCGGCGGACTTGGCGAGACGACAGGGCTGGAGCGGACGTAGGGGGTCGACACAGACGGTCCAAGCGAGCACTGCTCCTGAAGGCACGCCATGGCTCCTGTGCTGTGAAGGTTCAGAGAGAGGGATAGAACTGTGTGAGGGGAAGATAACAGGGGGAGGAAGGAGAAATAAGGGGAGGCGGCGAGGGGCCTGGCATGATTGCAGCGGCGCTGCTCCGGCGAAGCCGTCTACGGGTGATGGTTCTCTGGCCGAGGCGCTCAGGAGGAGGATCTCCAGCAGGAAGAAGAAGAAGAAAGAGATCACAGAAGGAAGCAGGGGAGTTGCGGCTTGGTCCAGTCGGGCTCCTGCGGCTCTCCACGGTGCCGTTTGGCGACGTGGGCTCGGGCGCTCGCGGCTGTAGGAGCTCTTGCTCCTGTGGTCGCGGACGAAGGCGGCTGCAGGGCCGAAGGACGACGGGGATGCAGGGGCGCAGGGTCGAGGAGGGGCGCACAAGGAGGAGCTTCGGGGAAGGAGGAGCTCAGGGTCGAGCCTTCCTGCTCGGGACGACGAACAGGTTCGAGGCCCGCGCGAGGTTAAGCCCCAGCAGGCACTCGGGCACGGGAGCGAAGGCAGCGCCTTGATCCATTCGGGATCGAGCGCAGAGTCGATCTGAGAAGGAGAGATGGGGTTTGCTGGTTGGTGGGATGGGGAAAATGAAGAGAAGGCAGGATCGATTGGGTGGATTGGGCAAGATCCCGAGGAAAGGGGGAGAACAGGTGGGCTGGCGGCGGTGGGCGGAATGGACTGATGGGACATCCTCGGATTAGGGTTAGGCTCAAATATAGGTAGGGGATTAGGTTAGGGGCTACCGAGTCCCTCCGATCCAAATCAGACGATCGAAAAAAATAGGCTAGGGAGACCAATAAACAAAACAGAGATGTTTTGTAGATGTTTGGGGATGATCCGGACACAACGGTGGCGACAGTCCGGGTCGGGTCAGGACAACTTTTCGGATGCGCGCGCGCGAGGGGGTTTGATGCACCGAGCAGAGAGGGTTTCGAACCGTGCGGTCGCATCGGACAACTCCGGAAGCGAAGAGGGGAAGGAGGATGGAATAGGTGGGCTGTGGCGAGACTGCGAGGGGGAGAAGAGAGAGAGAGAGAGAGGGCCCGGCAATTGTTTCCGGAGACCGAAAACGTCCGACGATTTGACCGACTATATTGCCGCTATAATTAACCGTTGGGGCGTCAAACGGACTACGAATGCGATGAAATTTGGCAGGCAACCTACTAACAACATAAAAACACCGCATACCAACTTTCAACCCATTCCAAGAACATTTTCCGGCCACTTATAAAATAATATTTCAGACATGCCGCAGGCGCGTGCAAGTGTGGTTGGGCTCGAGACGGACAACAGACGGAACTGGGGAACCCGGACGGATGCATGTTTCGAAAAACATGATGATGCAATGCACATGATGACATGGCAAGATGCAACACGCAAGCAAAAGACAAGGCCACGACAGCGAATAACTGGAGGACACCTGGCACATCGGTCTCGGGGCGTCACAACACTCCACCACTACGAGAGGATCTCGTCCCGAGATCTAGAATGGCACCGGAGAGAAAATGGAAGAGACAAAGAAGAGGTAAAACTAAGTTGCTTCTTTGACCAATGAGTGAAACCAAAGAACCATGCAAAGGTTAAGCCATTTTGAGAAAAGAATACGATGGAGATGAACGAAGTTGGAAACACTCCGTTAGAAAAGAGGAACAAGGAAGAACAACTTCGGGCAGCACTCCGATTGAAAAGAAAAAGGAATTGAATAATAACTTGATAAGATGAGAAGATACTTGATGAAATCACAATACACTGCCTCCGTAACTATTGAATGAATGGAACAAGGGGTAAGAGAGATCTCAGACCGCACTCCGGTTGAAAACAGATGCAAAGCTTGATAAGGCGAAGAAAACTTGAGCCAAAAGGCACACCTCCGGTTAAATGGATAAGCACGAAAAGAACATGCTCTTGACAAGAGCAAGAAGAAGGTTTGTAGAGAGCAGCAACACAATTCCTCCAGGAGAGAGTAATAGAAGATAGATGATTAAAATAAAGAATGGAGAAGAAAATGCCAACTTCTGCCACAAAGAGTTTGAAAAGGCATCTTTAGGAGAAGGGTCGAACGGAGTTGTTGGAACACCACCAACGAAAAGAATATACTTGATATGGTCTTATGGAATATATCTCAAGTTATGAGGTGACAGCCTGCCACTCACGGAAAAAGAATTGGATTGGAATGAACAAGGAGACGAGAAACTTATTTCTCCGGGAGGATAACGAAGAACTTGGGTCTTTTTTAAGCACCATAGATAGCAACAAACCTTAGGGAAGGCTTTAGGTGAAATATAACCCAAGGTAACTCCAATGACGAGATGGATGGATTTAAAATACCTCATTCTTAATAACATGTGAATCATGAAACATGAACTCAAATTATCAAGAATGACAGAATACCACCTCCAATGATACGGAAGAAAGAATTGCACTCCGGATAGCAAGATGAAGAAAAAACTTGAGCTCCTCTGAAAAGAATCTCAAAGAACACTTCATGAAGAAATTAAATTGTTGCTGAAGCATCATGTAGAGCCTCCATGAAGAACTCCGTTAACCAAAAGAATGATCAAACGGAAAGAAAGAGAAGTTGAAAACACAAGGTGAATCCTTGTACCGATTTAGATGAAACTCCGTGGTGAAAAAATTGTAAAGGTTGGAACTCCGGGAAAAAGGAGAAGATGAAACAATTGAAACCGAGAATTTGAAGGGCCTCCGGAATAAAGAATTAATCACTTGGAAGAAACAAGAATAAGAATTACATTATGCGTATCCCTCACCAACTAAATTGATGACAATCAATGGCTTTGGCATACTACTTATTCTCGTAGAAAGAATTAAGATAGATATAGAGTCAACTTGGAAAGGTCTTCAACGAAATACCGGTAGGATTGAAACAATGAATGAATTGATAAGATAAACGAAGGAAAAAGAATCTTGAACGAACCACCATAAGAATTGGAAATGAACGAAGAGAAGATAAGGAAACACCAGGAAGAATTATAAAAAGAACGAAGATGCTTGAGAGGATTTAGATACATGAGAATGAAGAGATCACGAGCTGATTAGGGGATCCCTTGATGCACCGGCAAGATTGGAGAATGACAACTGAAAGCTGAGAATGAATAATCCTGAACTGATGGACTCCGGATAACAAACTGAGAAGACTCTTGCATTGCTCCGGATGGGTGAAAAGAATTCTCACAATCAAAAACAATTATGAGAGGATGGCAACAAGCTAGAATGATGAATCACTGAGAGAACGGATAAAATATGGAGGTAAAACTCTTCTTCGGTCTTCAAAATATGAGAATGACGATGATAAACACCATCAAGAATCGTTTAGGCACTCCGGAAGAATCAAAAGCGAAGAGATTGAGTCAACGATGAAAAGAATTTGAAAGATCTTGGAGAAGGACATTTGACTGATGATAATTCATTCTTACGTCAAACTTTGACAAGAAATTTGAGGATATCTCCGGGAAATAAGAAGAGTCAGGTAAGATCCTTGGAATAGACCTGTGGGTTAGGGCCCACTCAAAAGATACACCGTTGAAAAGATTTAAAAGAGAGGTTGCACCGGTTGAATTAAATGGCTAGAATGAGATAACAATCTCGAAAGAGCTTGAAAGGATTACGAAAGCAGAGTGGAAACACGAATCTTCTGAGATTTCTTGAGCACTCCGGAACAATTAAATAGAGAGAAGTGAATGAATATGAGGTGCACCGGCATGAGAAGGTATTTGAAATGGGGAGAAAGATATGATCAATAACGCTTGAATTTAAACCACCGGAGAAGAAAAATGAGTGAAGGTTGACGAATTTGAAGCTCCGTTAGAATCTTCATGAGAATCACCGGATAAGAATATTGATAGAAAAAGAATGGAGAGGCTTCACATCAATAAGATGGATACTCGATTGAGAAATCTGAGTCCTTCACGAAAAAGGGTGGGTGGGTGGGAAAACAAATGCAACTTGGGATGGATGAAACGAACACCGTAGAGAAAGCTGAGATTGAAACTTGCGGATGTTGCAATGATCGGATCCACTTTGAGAGAAAACACGCCGGTTGAAAAGGATTGACAACACAATCTCGATGATCAAGACGGATTAGTATTCACATCGGAGTATGAGAACACCACTTGGGAAAGGTGTGGAATCAACATTTGACTTCGAAGCAACTCGAATACCACAAATGAAAACAAAACAAAGGATTGGCTTGCAAAATAAGCCTAAACAAACATATGAATGAGATTTCGTCTGAAGTTTTCGTGGTGGGGCCTACACGGGGTCGATCGTACAGCACCATCATGTACAAGGCAATGCACATGACATACGAAGCATCCCCGAGTCGGCATAGCCAAGGACTCTTTAAGACACAACGAGACCACTGCAAAACCGACCGTGGATAGGAGGACCACTAGACGTTGAACCCCAATTTCAAATCATACATCTGTCGGAAAGATATCCTAAGAGCTACTTGAATTCCCACTTATAAACTCCCGAACCTTTCCGGTTATGCAATCAGGTGTTGGGGATACAGGGGAAGCATAATATCTCACCCAAACTAGCAAATCCTACATCCAGCTGTATCCATCCTTCAACACATAACCAAGAAACCTTCAGAAATCGTCTACCTCAACCTTCGAAAAGCATCCATTATACAAGTTATGGCAATAATCCCGAACTCCCGCCCCAATACTGGGTGGCGTCGAGGTTATCTCACCAACGAACTGCATAAAAGAGATTTTCGATGTCGGCGTACTAAACTCAGGTATTCCAGAACTGCAACGATAAAATTATGACGACAACACCTCGGAGCTCAACTCCCCGGGACACTGCCACAAAACCCCTGACAGGAGGCACCAAGACAATGTTCTCGTCACAAAACCATCGGAACGATTCCAAGATACCCACGTGATCCTAAATTTTTTTTAGTGAAATTTGAGAAGAGAAGAGTCAAAACTCTACGTCAGGATGCCTCACCAGAGCGACGAAGGGACTGGGGAGTAAAAAGAATTCCTAACTCTCCGATATATAATTCCTAAATGACTCAAAACATTTTTCTAGACTCAACAACGACTGCTAATAACGATCAAGCAGTGGGGGCTCCTAAGGTCGGGGAAGGCTCTGATTACCAACTTATAACACCCCCGATGCGGCTATATCTCCCACGTGTCGATGCACGACTTAGAGGCATAACCGCATTGAAAGCAATGTCGCAAGTGAGGTAATCTTCACACAACCCATGTAATACATAAGGGAAAGAGATACATAGTTGGCTTACAATCGCCACTTCACACAATTACATGAATAAAGCATTACAACATCCAAATACAATCAAGGTCCGACTACGGAACCAAAATAAAAGAAGAACCCCAAAAGCGACAAGGTCCCCGATCGACCCCAACTGGGCTCCACTACTGATCAACTAGAACGAAACGACACAAAGGACAAGATCTTCATTGAGCTCCTCCTTGAGCTTGGTTGTGTCACCTGCTCGGACTCATCGGCACCTGCAAGCTGGTTTTGGAAGTATCTGTGAGTCACAGGGACTCAGCAATCTCGCACCCTTGCGATCAAGACTATTTAAGCTTATGGGTAAGGTAAAAGGTATGAGGTGGAGCTGCAGCAAGCGACTAGCATATATGGTGGCTAACATACGCAAAAGAGAGCGAGAAGAGAAGGCAAAGCACGGTCGAATAAAGTATGATCAATAAGTGATCCTATAACAACCTACGTCAAGCATAACTCCAACACCGTGTTCACTTCCCGGACTCCGCCGGAAAGAGACCATCACGGTAACACACGCGGTTGATGTATTTTAATTTAAGGTCGACTTCAGGTTTTCTACAACTGGACGTTAACAAATTCCCATCTGCCCATAACCGTGGGCACGGCTTTTGAAAGTTCAAATCCTTGCAGGGGTTTCCCAACTTAGCCCATCACAAGCTCTCACGGTCAACGAAGGATATTCCTTCTAGCGGGAAGACCCGATCAGACTCAGAATCTCGGTTACAAGACATTTCGAAAATGGTAAAACTAAACCAGCAACACCGCCCGAATGTGCCGACACATCCCGATAGGAGCTGCACATATCTCGTTCTCAGGGCACACTCAGATGAGCTCTCCATACAACTAAAACCAAACCTCGAGTTTCCCCGAGGGGGGCGCTGCACAGGACTCTAGTTTGGACCAACACTCAGAGGAGCACTGGCCCAGGGGGGTTAAAATAATGATGACCCTTGAGTCCGCGAAACCCAAGGGAAAAAGGCTAGGTGGCAAATGGTAAAACCAATGTTGGGCATTGCTGGAAGAGTTTTATTCAAGGCGAACTGTCAAGGGGTTCCCATTATTACCCAACCGCGTAAGGAACGCAAAATCCGGGAACATAACACCGATATGACGGAAACTAGGGCGGCAAGAGTGGAACAAAACACCAGGCATAAGGCCGAGCCTTCCACCCTTTACCAAGTATATAGATGCATTAATTAAATAAGGTATATTGTGATATCCCAACAAGTAAACATGTTCCAACAAGGAACAACATCTCCATGTTCCAACAAGGAACAACCTTCAATCTTCACCTTCAACTAACAACGCTATAAGAGGGGCTGAGCAAAGCGGTAACATAGCCAAACAACGGTTTGCTAGGACAAGGTGGGTTAGAGGCTTGGTTCAACAATATGGGAGGCATGATAAGCAAGTGGTAGGTATCGTAGCATAGGCATAGCAAAAGAGCGAGCAACTAGCAAGCAAAGATAGAAGTGATTTCGAGGGTATGGTCATCTTGCCTGAGATCCCGCAAGGAAGAAGAACGAGTCCATGAAGAAGTCAAACGGTCGTAGTCGAACAGTTCCTCACAACGTGACGTTATCGGAACAAACCCGAAGAAACAACACCGGAAAGGAGCAAGCAACATAGTAAACAACCACCACATAGACATGGCATGATGCACAATCGAGTATGATGCATGTCCGATTTAATAAAACATGGCATGGCAAAATGCACAAAATAATCCTACAAATTAAGTGGAACTCAATATGCAACGAGTTGCATATTGACGAAACACCACATTCAAGTTATTTAGTTTCGATCTTGTTTATGTACCCAACAATATTAAATATTGTTAAACATGGCAAGAGATGAAGCATAATGAAATTATCTATCTAGGCAAGTTTAAATGAGGCCGGAACAACAAGACAACAAGTCCGGAAACTCCTCATGTGCATATATTAGCTTTGGTACTGTTCTTCCCTAAACACAATTTTAGACTTGTTTAACATGCAAAGTAAAGCCACCATGTTAAACTAGGCATTTTTCCACCCCATTTACATATAAATATCATTAAAATCGGAGCTATGGTTATTTAGTTATGAATTAAAGCATTTTTGCATGGCATAGGAGCAAATTAAAAGCAAACATCACTTTAAGCATTTTAAACATGGATGAAAAATACATATTATGAAACTAGATAAAAAACTAAGCATATTTCATATATAAATTGTTTTAATATGATGCATCGTTTGTGAGTTATTATATGCATGTTGTTTAGGGTCCTTTCTATAAAATAGGCAAACTCCTGGATATTAGACAAATTCGCATAACTGGAAAAAAAACATCTACGGCCGAAATTGTTGACGCTGGGCTGTCTCACCACGGGCTTCAACTCGGCTGGTGGGGAGGAGGAGGCCAACAGAGGGCAAGCTGGGCCGGTAGATGCGCTGGGCCTTGGCACTCTTGCAGCCCACGCAAGCGACGAGGAGGCACGAGGCAGCAGGTGTCGCCCTTCTCTGCTCGATGCAGAGACTGAAGCCAACCGCGGTGGCTTCAGGTGGGACAGGGGACGACGTCCACGCGGGGAATGCAAGGAGGCGGCGGAGACGGGCGGATCTAGGCCGATGACGGAGTTTTCTGGCAAGGTGGCGCGCGGGCGAAGCTGAAGGAGGCGGCGCATGGAAGGTCCCGGAGCGGGACGACGAACTGATGCAGGGCAGCAGCAGGTTTAGTACAGAGGCGTCGACCTCCTGCTCGATGCAGTAGCAAAGGGACGGCAGGGCTGGAGCCGACGCAGCGGGGGACTTGGCGCAACGGCAGGGCTGGAGCGGACGTAGGGGGTCGACACAGACGGTCCAAGCGGGCGCTGCTCCTGAAGGCGCGCCATGGCTCCTGTCCTGTGAAGATTTATAGAGAGGGACAGAACTGTGTGAGGGGAAGATAACAGGGGGAGGAAGGAGAAATAAGGGGAGGCGGCGAGGGCCCTGGCATGATTGCAGCGGCGCTGCTCCGGCGAAGTCGTCTATGGGTGATGGTTCTCTGGCCGAGGCGCTCGGGAGGAGGAGCTCCAGCAGGAAGAAGAAGAAGAAAGAGATCACGGAAGGAAGCAGGGGAGTTGCGGCTTGGTCCAGCCGGGCTCCTGCGGCTCTCCACGGTGGCATTTGGCGACGGGGGCTCGGGCGCTCGCGGCTGTAGGAGCTCTTGCTCCTGTGGTCGCGGGCGAAGGCGGCTGCAGGGCCGAAGGACGATAGGGATGTAGGAGCGGAGGGTCGAGGAGGGGGCGCACGAGGAGGAGCTTCGGGGAAGGAGGAGCTCGGGGTCGAGCGTTCCTGCTCGGGACGACGAACAGGTTGGAGGCCCGCCCGAGGTTAAGCTCCAGCAGGCACTCGGGCACGGGAGCGAAGGCAGCGCCTTGATCCGTTCGGGATCGAGCGCAGAGTCGATCTGAGAAGGAGAGCTGGGGTTTGCTGGTTGGTGGGATGGGGAAAATGAGGAGAAGGCAGGATCGATTGGGTGGATCGGGCAAGATCCCGAGGAAAGGGGGAGACCAGGTGGGCTGGCGACGGTGGGCGGAATGGACTGATGGGACATCCTAGGATTAGGGTTAGGCTCAAATATAGGTAGGGGATTAGGTTAGGGGCTACCGAGTCCCTCCGATCCAAATCAGACGATCAAAAAAATAGGCTAGGGAGACCAATAAACAAAACGGAGATGTTTTGTAGATGTTTGGGGATGATCCGGACACAACGGTGGCGACAGTCCGGGTCGGGTTCGGGACAACTTTTCGGACGCGCGCGCGAGGGGGTTTGATGCACTGAGCAGAGAGGGTTTTGAACCGTGCGGTCCAATCGGACAACTCTGGAAGCAAAGAGGGGAAGGAGGATGGACTAGGTGGGCTGTGGCGAGACTGCGAGGGGGAGAAGAGAGAGAGAGAGAGGGCCCGACATCTGTTTTCGGAGACCGAAAACATCCGACGATTTGACCGACTATATTGCCGCTATAGTTAACCGTTGGGGCGTCAAACGGACTCCGAATGCGATGAAATTTGGCAGGCGACCTACTGACAACATAGAAACACCGCATGCCAACTTTCAACCCATTTCGAGAACATTTTCCGACCACTTATAAAATAATATTTCAGACATGCCGCGGGCGCGTGCAAGTGTGGTTGGGCTCGGGACGGACAACAAACGGAATTGGGGAACCCGAACGGATGCGAATTTTGAAAAACATGATGATGCAATGCACATGATGACATGGCAAGATGCAACACGCAAGCAAAAGACAAGTCCACAACAGCGAATAACTGGAGGACACCTGGCACATCGGTCTCGGGGCGTCACAGTGAGCCACACGCCGGTGGGACCGTTGAGCATTATGCTCAAACTGAGGGTTGAGATCATACTCCTCCACCACAATTGGGGCAGTCTTGTAGCCCAACTTGGCCTCCAATCTGAGCAGCGGTAGATCCTCCCCGGCATCAGCATCAAAAAGCTCCTGGTCATCCATCTGATCATCCTCGTTGTCCAATGCAATCGTCAGATCCATGTCTGCTTGCGAAGGATGAGCCATGATCTCCATACCCCCTGATAGCCCACGTCTTTTTCATCCTCCTCCTGCTCCTGCTCCTCATCAGAATCCTCCTCGTCGTCATCAGGAACTTCTTCCTCCTCCTCCTCCTCCTTGTTAGCATCATCTTCCTCCTCCTCCCCATCATCTGAATCATCCTTTGATTCCTCGCTGACAATGTTGATAATAAACAAGTTCACAGACCCTTCCGGCTCTGGATTCGACGACTAGAGACGGGAGCGATACTCGTACCAGTGAGCTCGCCATCGAGGATCTAGTGATAACCCACAAGTATAGGGGATCGCAATAGTTTTTGAGGGTAGAGTATTCAACCCAAATTTATTGATTCGACACAAGGGGAGCCAAAGAATATTCTCAAGTATTAGCGGCTGAGTTGTCAATTCAACCGCACCTGAAAGACTTAGTAGCAAAGTAGTATGGAAGTAACGGTAACAGTGGCAAAAGTAACAGTAGCAGTTTTGTAGCAATTGTAACAGTAGCAACAAAAAAGTAACTTAGCAAAGATCAATATGAAATGAACTCATAGGCAATGGATCAATGATGGATAATTATGTCGGATGGCATTCATCATGCAATAGTTATAACGTAGGGTGACACATAACTAGCTCCAATTCATCAATATAATGTAGACATGTATTTCGTATCTACTCATACATGCTTATGGAAAAGAATTTGCATGACATATTTTGAACTATCCTACCGTGGCAGGGGGTCCTAATGGTAACTAAGGGATATGAAGGCCTCCTTTTAATAGAGAACCAGACCAAAGCATTAGCACTTAGTGAATACATGAACTCCTCAAACTACGGTCATCACCAGGAAGTGTCCCGACTATTGTCACTCCGGGGTTGCCGGATCATAACGTGTAGTAGGCGACTATAACTTGCAAGATAGGATCAAGAACACAGATATATTCACAAAAACATAATAGGTTCAGAACTGAAATCATGGCACTCATGCCTTAGTGACAAGCTTTAAGCATAGAAAAGTCATAGCAACATCAATCTCAGAACATAGTGGAGCCTAGGGATCAAACCCTTACAAAACTAACTCGATTACATGATAAATCTCATCCAACCCATCACTGCCCAACAAGCCTATGATGGAATTACTCACGCACGGTGGTGAGCATCATGAAATTGGTGATGGAGGATGGTTGATGATGACGACGACGTCGATTTCCCCTCTCCGGAGCCCTGAACGAACTCCAGATCTGGCCTCCCGAGGGAGAACAGGAGGTGACGGCGGCTCCATATCGTAAAACGCGATGAATCCTTCTCTCTAATTTTTTTCTCCCTGAACGTGAATATATGGAGTTGGAGTTGGGGTCGGTGGAGGTCCAGGGGATCCACAAGGTAGGGGGTGCGTCCTAGGGGGGTGGGCGCGCCCTCCTCCCATGTGGACAGCAGGTGGGCCCCCCTCTGTTGATTCTTTCGCCAATATTTTTTATTTATTCCAAAAATATTCTCCGTGAAGTCTCAGGTCATTCCGAGAACTTTTATTTCTGCACAAAAATAACACCATGGCAATTTTGCTGAAAACAGCGTCAATTCGGGTTACTTCCATTCAAATCATGCAAATTAGAGTCCAAAA
Source organism: Triticum aestivum (assembly GCF_018294505.1). Lineage (NCBI taxonomy): Eukaryota > Viridiplantae > Streptophyta > Magnoliopsida > Poales > Poaceae > Triticum > Triticum aestivum. Next base: position 48,982,834 of record NC_057794.1, on the reverse strand, counting down.
CAAGGGCAAAAGAGTTTGGAAAAGTAGATACGATGGAGACGTATCATATGGTGACCCCATCGCTTCTTCCTTTGCATAGAGGAGGATCTCCATTGTGATTTCCCCCTTGCCTTCAGGAACCATCCAAGGTCAGGCCCAGCGAGTGCAACTAGAGAGATTTCGCGCTCGAAAACCAGGAGCATATTTCCTTGCACTTGGCTAGCAACTGATCATCTCCAGCGCAAAACTCTTCCGTCACCCACTTCCATCTAGGTAGAGATAGTAGTCAATCAAAGAATAAATTCACAAATCAGAATTAAAAAAAATGAAAGCGACTGTAAGGATCAAGATTACCATAGAATCAAAAATGGGATCCTATGAGCGGATCCTAATTTCTAGGGTTTTCTGTTTTCACACTAGCTGCCACTATCATGAATCCAATCCTAAAGAAGTGCCAATACTGTTTGATATAACGGAGCAGCTCAACAAACAACAATTAAATCGCCCATTCAATCGACTAATGCAAATTGTCAGTGAGGAAGTCCTGGATTAGGGGGTGTTCGGGTAGCCGGACTATACCTTCAGCCGGACTCCAGGACTATGAAGATACAAGATTGAAGACTTCGTCCCGTGTCCGGATGGGACTTTCCTTGGCGTGGAAGGCAAGCTTGGCGATGCGGATATTTGGATCTCCTACCATTGTAACCGACTTCGTGTAACCCTAACCCTCTCCGGTGTCTATATAAACCGGAGAGGTTTTAGTCCGTAGAACAACTTCATCATACAACAATCATACCATAGGCTAGCTTCTAGGGTTTAGCTTCCTTGATCTCGTGGTAGATCTACTCTTGTACTACCCATATCATCAATATTAATCAAGTAGGACATAGGGTTTTACCTCCACCAAGAGGGCCCGAACCTGGGTAAAACATCGTGTTCCTTGCCTCCTGTTACCATTCGGCCTAGACGCATAGTTTGGGACCCCCTACCCGAGATCCGCCGGTTTTGACACCGACATTGGTGCTTTCATTAAGAGTTCCTCTGTGCCGTCGCAATTAGGAAGGATGCCTCTTCCCGTCTTTAAAGACGGCGCCGTTACTAAGGGAGCCTTGGCTGTCAGCCAAACTCTCCGGCTAGGCGGTTTTCTCATGACCGCCTGTTCGGCCGTTGCGCCGACGGTGACCTCTCGGGTCATCGAAAGAAATCTTCACGTCAGCTCGGAACTCGTCGAGCAGTTAGATCCAATGGAGCTCTCTTCCGTAAACGAGCTCTTGGATCGCATCGCCGCCTTGGGGGTCACTACGGATTATGACCAGGTTGGGCTTAAACCCGATCTAAGAGAAATTAATTCTCCCCAAGTGACCCATCACGTTGCCATGGTAGAGGCACAGTGCGGTGACTCTTCATCTATCTTAAGGACTAGCTACGTCCGGATTCCCGGTCCCTCCAAGCCGGATACCCGCGGAGGGGAGGATGTAACTCAAGACCTGAACTTAGAATCAGGCAACGGGCTAGATTCACTTGACAACATCCAAGAATCCAAACTTCAGAGTTCGGAAACTCCTTGGCCTCTGAGTCTTAGATTGGGTGAAGTTCCGGATTTAATTCCACCTACCCACCCGAACATAAGCGATATCCCAAGTCAGGCAAAAGCCCGAAGAAACAGTACATCATTACTGGGCAAGGTTCCTCCTGGTTATGAACAGGATAAAGGACTATCGCGAGGAAGACGCAATATCAATCTTCTGCAATAATTGCACGGACAAGGGAATCCTCAATGCCACAGGTCGTCATGATCTTACACGCTTCGTTGACTTGGAGACCATAGTACAAAAGTACTGTGCGATGGAAAGCGCCCGGAAAACCGAAACTAAATTTTGGGACAATCCGGCCCTGAATAGAAACCTCGTCCGAAATAAAAGGGTGCATCATCATCATACACCCGGGTTAAAAACCAAAAAACCAAAACCCTCTATAGGGCATGGAACCGTACTGGAGGGATGGCTTAATGGACCCTGTAAAATTCATAGTACAGAGGACACCACACCAACTCATAGCCTTAGAGCATGTTGGATACTCTGGCAGGTGGCCAAAAGGGGCGAAGATCTCCTAATTCCGGAGGCCGTAGAAAGCCACCTCAGGGACTCCAGTACAGTCTTAACAGTCTTCGAGACTTTCGCATCAAATAATATGCGAAAAAGAACACTCCGCAGCCTCGCCGAAGTCTATCAAGTAGCAACAATAAACCCATGGAGTGACACGGCTATTACTTTTAATGCCAGTGATGAACCTAAATTCCGAACAGCTCGAGCACCAGCCGCATTGGTACTCAGTCCTATAGTGGACAGCTTTCGCCTCACCAAGGTACTCATGGACGGAGGTAGCGGATTGAACCTCATTTATGAGGAAACCCTTCAAAAAATGGAAATAGACTGGAACCACATTGAGCAAAGTAGCACAACCTTTAGAGGAATAATGCCCAGTCGGGAAGCGCGCTGTACAGGAAAAATCACACTAGATGTGGTGTTCGGCACGCCGGATAATTATAGGTCCGAAGAGGTCACATTCCAAGTGGCCCCATTTAGTAGCGGACACCACGCTCTGCTGGGGCGGGAAGCATTTACAATCTTCCAAGCAATACCCCATTACGGGTACATGAAGGTCAAGATGCCCGGGCCAAACGGAATCATCACTCTCGCTAGTGACCCGGACATAGCAGTCCGCGCCGAAAACAAGACAGCCGCATTGGCCCTTGAGGCACTGTCTGAAGCCCTAGCGGCTGAGGAACTGACTATGCTGCGCTCCACGGTAAACAGGGACGATGTGATACTCGACAAAAGATCCAAGTCCACCTCCTTTAAACCAGCGGATGAAATAGTCAAATTCCAGGTCCATCCAACGGACCCCAATAAAACAGCTTCCATCGGGGCACAATTAAACCCCGATGTAGACGCCGCACCGCGAGAATTCCTACGGGAGAACTGGGACATTTTCGCCTGGCACCCTTCAGACATGCCAGGAATCCTACGCAGGCTGGCCAAACACAGCTTAAATATCCTAAAAGGATTCAAACCTGTCAAACAAGCCCTTAGGCGTTTCTCTGAGCCCAAGAGACAGGCAATGGGAGAGGAGCTAGCCAAACTATTGGAGGCCGGATTCATCAGAGACATAAAACATCCGGACTGGCTAGCAAACTTGGTGATGGTACCAAAGAAGGACAAATCCTGGCGCCTGTGCGTTAACTTCAAAGACCTTAACAAGGCTTTCCCAAAGGATCCCTTCCCCCTCCCCCGCATTGATCAAATTATCGACGCCACTACAGGACACGATTCGTTGTGCTTCCTCGACGCATACTCCGGTTACCATCAAATCAAGATGGCCGAGTTAGACCAAGCCGTAACGGCATTCATCACCCCATACGGCCCATTCTGCTTCAACACAATGCCTTTCAGGCTCAAAAACGCCGGCGCAACATATCAGCGCATGATTCAGACATGTCTGGCAAACCAGATCGGCAAAACAGCAGAGGCATACGTGGATGATGTGGTCGTAAAAACAATACATGTCGAATCTCTAGTAGACGACTTGAGGCTTACATTTGACAACCTTCGACCATATGACATCAAGCTAAATCCGGGAAAATGCGTTTTCGGCATTCTAGCCGGAAAGCTCTTGGGCTTCATTGTATCCGGTAGAGGAATCGAAGTAAATCCAGCCAAGATCTGAGCTTTGTCACAATTGGATATCCCAAAGGACCTCAAACAAATACAAAAATTAACCGGATGCATGGCGGCTCTAGCCGCTTTATCTCCCGTTTGGGAGAAAAGGCGCTACCCCTCTATCGCCTCCTTCGGCGCACCGAACACTTCGAGTGGACGAATGCCGCCACGGCCAGACTCGAGGAAATAAAAGCCATATTGGCAACAAACCTATCCTGGCCTCGCCAAACATCGGCGAACCAATGCTATTATACATTGCAGCAACCCATCAAGTTGTCAGCGCAGTACTCGTTGTCGAGTGGGAAACGGACGGACACAAATTCCCCCTTCAAAAGCCGGTTTACTATGTGTCCACTGTCCTCACCCCATGCAAATCATGGTACCCACATTATCAAAAGATTGCATATGCGGTATTCATGGCATCCTGGAAGCTACGACACTACTTTCAAGAGTGTTCAATCACAGTAGCATCGGAAGTACCACTCAACGATATTATAAACAACCGTGACGCAACGGGCCGGATTGCAAAATGGGCCATTGAGCTCCTCCCGTTCGACATAACTTATAGGCCATGGCGAGCTATCAAGTCGCAAGTTTTGGCCGACTTCGTCGCAGAATGGACGGAGGCCGAACTCCCTAACGAGTACAGCACATATTCAAACTGGACCATGCACTTCGACGGTTCCAAAATGTTGGCCGGACTAGGGGCCGGCGTCGTTTTGACATCCCCCACAGGAGACACAGTTCAATATGTACTCCAGATTATGTACACGGACTCCAACAATGCAGCCGAATATGAGGACGTTTTACATGGTCTCCGGATGGCAGTATCCATGGGCATTCAACGCCTAGAGGTGCGCGGGGATTCGAACCTCGCGATATCCCAAATAAATGGAGACTTCGATGCCAAGGATCCAAAAATGGCAGCTTACCGCAACGCCGTCCTCAAAATGTCAGCTCGGTTTGAGGGGCTCGAATTTCACCATATAGCCCGAGAAAACAATCAGGCGGCAGACGTCCTGGCACGCATCGGTGCAAAACGCGATGCGGTCCCCCCCAACATCTTCCTGGAAAGACTGTTCAAGCCATCCGTAGTATGGGAAGGGGAACATGGCAATATTAGCCCGGACCCAACCGCACTGTCCGACGCCGAACGATCTGACATAATCGGAGGCTCTGCCAATGAAATCACAACCTCAGCCCACGTACTAATGGTCGTTATCGCCCCGTGGACAGAACCATTCCTAGCCTACCTTACTAGGCAGGAACTCCCAGAGGACCAAAACGAGGCACGCTGTATAGTGCGGCGATCTAAAGCCTATAAAGTCCATGAGGGAGAACTTTATAAGAAAAGCACTACCGGAGTCCTTCAAAGGTGCATCTCCAAAGAGGAAGGGCAGAACCTGCTGGCTGAAATTCATGCCGGACTCGGTGGCCATCACGCCGCAGCCCGGTCCCTTGTAAGCAAGGCTTTCCGTACAGGCTTTTATTGGCCGATGGCCCGGGCGGACGCTCATGACTTGGTCCAATGATGCGTCGGTTGCCAGCTTTTTGCAAACCAAAGCCATATGCCACCCACCGCCCTCCAAACTATCCCCATCACTTGGCCTTTTGCGGTCTGGGGGCATGAAATGGTGGGACCCCTTAGAGGTGGAACCCACAAGAAAAAATACTTACTGGTCATGGTGGATAAGTTCACCAAATGGATAGAAGCCAAGCCTGTTAAGATGGCCGAATCCGGACCTGTGATAGACTTTATATCCGGGGTCATACACCGTTATGGCGTCCCCCACAGCATCATCACCGATAACGGCACCAACTTTACGGCCGATGAGGTAAAACTCTGGTGCAAAAACATGGGCATCAAGCTCGATTATGCTTCCGTCTATCACCCACAAACTAATGGTCAGGTTGAACGTGCAAATGGTCTCATCATGAGCGGCATCAAACCCAGATTAGTGCGGTCCCTCAAGGAATCTAACACGCACTGGGTAGAGGAGCTCGACTCCGTACTCTGTGGGCTGCGGACCATGCCGAATCGCACCACCGGATACACACCATTTTTTATGGTGTACGGCGCAGAGGCAGTCTTGCCCTGCGACATAATTCATGACTCACCTTGAGTGCGCATGTACGAAGAAAGGGAAGCTGAGCTCGATCGGTAGGACAGTTTGGACACCTTAGAGGAGGAGCGCGACGTGGCAAAAGCCTGTTCCGCATTCTATCAACAGCAGGCTCGAAGATATCAAAGCAGAGAAGTGCGGGCCAAAAACTACAACGTTGGTGAATTAGTTCTACGCTTGCCGGACAAGAAAAAGGGCAAGCTGAAGCCCATGTGGGAAGGTCCCTTCATAATCGACCAAGTCCTGACTGGTGGAGCATACCGCATGCGAGATGCGTCGGATAACCGACTCGAGCCGAACCCATGGAACGCAGCCCGTCTCCGAAGATTCTATGCCTAGCGCCGGACTCTGTGTTTGTCTCCTTCCTCTGTCCATTTTTTACATTTTCTGTCTTACATTTCTCTCCTTCCCCTCTTTTCTTTTATAGCCCTTAATGGCTCCTCAAGTGACGTGCTACTCGCGCTCATTAAACCTGGGGGCTTCTTTAACAGAAGCTTATTCACACGGGCTTCACGCCCACCACATGTGTCAAACTTCCGCATGTACCTTTTCTTCACCATTATATGCATCGATATGACTTAAGTTTTGGCCAAGCTGGGTTGCCTGGATCTTGTGCTTACCCCTACGTTCCCGATTGTTCGGTTAGGTGGTAAAGGGAGCACCTCTGCGATTGTTACTGCCGGATCAGCCGGATGTGGACCTCAGACTGGGTGAAGCCGAAAGCTAGCGTTCTTAAGGGAATATTCGGTCGGTGAACTAAAACATGACCTTTTTTACTTATTTATATATATGCCCCTAGATGATTTTCCTGCATTTGCAGTCCGGACATGCACTCTAGGGCATGCCTCCCAGAGAAAGGAACCCTAACGGAACTATTCTCTCTGGAAGATGTTTCTTACTAACCATGTAATATAACATAACTAGTTGGGCACTTGTCTGATAAAGCACTAATGACCCCTACGCCTGGTCTCCATGCATACCCCGGTTCTTACATAACCAGTAGGGTATTCGGACACACTCCGGACCGTCAGGTCCTGAGGTTGAAGCGAAAAGGTCGGCAACGACAAACGATCTACAATCCGGCTTGAAGGCATTACACATGTCAATTAAAAATTACATAGTCACTCTGACTGATTGTATTCCTCTTCAATACCATCTAACAGGCTGTCTAACTTACAGTCCTGCTGGGAATACTTTGCGGCCAATTCTACTTGGCCGTACACTAAGCTTACAGGGATCTCCTTCCCATCAGGCCCCATAGGTCCGACCTCGGCCATGTGGTTTGGGTCAGACTTCGTGTACCGCGTCTTCACCATGGCCTAGGCCTCCCTAGCGCCTTGTCGGCAGGTCGATATCTTCCACAACCGGAAGCGCCGCCGAGCTCCCTTAAGCTTCTCCGAAAGCTCTCCAAGGCCCTCGGGCATAGAGTGGGAAGGCCATAAGGCTTGGGCAACGCCTCGCATCGCCTGCTGAACTCGCTCGTGTAGTTGCGAGAGCTCGGGAAGAAGGTCACCCGTAGAACCGGGCATCTCCTCTGCAGGACGACCCGTTAGCATACCTACACACATTACTCTGTTAGTTGACTTCCTCGCCGAACTCTTTTCTTTCAAAGATTCGCTTAAGCACTTACTAAATATGCCGCGTCGAAGCCGTTGATTCTCCTTAGTGGAGTCCGACAGCTGGCCACGAACATTTTTAAGTTCAACGTCCAGCTTGGTGTTGGCATCATGAAGATCATTCTTCTCCCGCCTCACCCTTGTCAGCATACTCTCACCGGCCTTTAGCCAGCGTAAGAGTTGTTGCCTCTCCGGATCGAGTCCGGCGCCATCTGCAATATGATTTGTCAGATTTACACCCACGCTGCACTTCGCAAGATACTAATCTTTCGAAGTGTATCTTACCAGAGGGGGTCTCTTTGGGCTCCTCTACTGCGGCTAGTGCGGCCTCCAGTTGGGCTTTGCACTCTTCCAGCTCCTGGGACAGTACGGTATTCTTCTTTGTAAGAACCTGCATAACAAGTGATCCTTAAATCAGTTAATCTAACTGTTTCAAGTCTTGGGGGCTACTGGTATATATATATATTTACCAAAATTTTCTTACCCGTATGTCTTTTACATATTGCTCCGTGGCTCTGGCTAGACCATTTTGAGCGGCACGGAGGTACGCATCTCCCGAATTGAAGGCATCTAATGCCTCTTGGGGAAAACAAGCATCGCGAAGAACTGTCCGGCGACGCCTGTGGGTCATGGCACTCTCCACCTCGGAATTGGTGGCAGACAGCCTATCCGCATCCTCTATCGGAGGAGCGTCCGGTGCGTGCCTTGTGTTCGCTTCCGCTTCCGGGCCAGGCGTTGGAGCCTGGCTGGTGGAGGCGCGATTGGCAACCTCTCCGGATGTAGTCCGGCGAGGTCTCTTCGTCCTGAAGATAGCACGAACGTTAATATGCCCTGAAGGAATAACACCAGGGAAAAAGAGGGTGCGCTATACCTTTGCGTCGGCATCTCAGCCCGGACTACATTCCTTTTTACCCCACGGGGCCCTGCGGCCCCTCGTTGGCTAGCCGCCGCAGGTTCGGCCTCCCGCCTCGGAAACCTCCCCTGCAAAACAGGGTCGTTGTCAGGAAAACTGAAATGCGTGAGAATGGATTCCTTCTCAAGGGGATGAGACTCTGCTCTCTGTTACCTGGGAGGCCGAGATTAACCCTGGGTAATCAGCTGTAATGGCCACCAAGGTATTGTCCTTGCTTAGATGATGAAACACCCCGTCGATCAGCTCCACCGATATGTCCGGATCCTCCTTGGAGTCCGGATCGAGGGACCGTTCTGGATCCTCGGGCTGTGCGGGACGGCTGTTTATATCCTTTACTTCCTGACACGATTCCTGCGTTGAAATTGTTAGACTACATATTTAATCATGGGAATATAAAAAGGATGGGCAAGTACAATTGTCCACTTACCCAACTCGGGGGATTGTACATAGTAAATCCGCCCTGCGGGTTGACGCGGAGGAATTCCCCCTCTTCTCCCTTGTACAAAGAGGATAAGATCTTTACTAGAGCGGCAGCTGAGGCTGGCCCCTTACGACCGTAACAGGTGGCGTCATCCTCCTCGTTAAAATCCCGCACGGGGTGGCCTCTATATTGAAGCGGTTGCACCCCCCGCATGATGCATGCGGCCATGACTCCAATCATGGTTAGTCCGGAATGAGCCAATAGTCTTATCCGTCCCATCAGGTGAAGGACGTCCCTGTCGCCTTCTCTCTGAGAGCTCCGCGGACGCCAGCTCAGGCGTTTCTTTAAGGGAGCACTGTTGAATTCGGGGAGACCGACCCTGATAGGATCCGGCAGCGGGGCATCATCTATATAAAACCATTCCGAAGGCCAGTCCTCGCACGCCTTATTCGGGGTCCCGGATAGACATCCGGTCCCGGCGATACGCCACACTTCGCCTGCGCCCACTTCATATATAGACCCCTCTTGAGAGCGGGGCACCAGGCAGAATAACCTCTTCCATAGCGCGAAATGAGCCTCAACACCCAAGAATAGCTCGCAAAGGACGACGAAGCCCGCAATATGCAATATAGAGCCGGGCGTGAGATTGTGCAGCTGGAGGCCGTAGAACTCCAGAAGCCCATGGAGAAATGGATGAATTAGAAATCCAAGTCCTCTTATTAGATAAGGGACGAGGCACACCCACTCTCCTTAGGAGGGATTGGGGGTGCTCTCTGCTTGCTCTCCGCCATTATAGGTGGCGAGTCCGGCTCGGACCGGGACCATATAGGCCTGAGGGAGAAATCCCTTGGCCTGAAGCGACACTAGCTCATTGTGCAGGATGGAGCACCTCTCCCAGTCTCCATTGCAGCTCTGTTCTGTTCAAGAAGTCTTTCTCCAGGGTTCGGTTCAGAAGGCGGGATGGAAGAGAGAGAATGGGCTCATCGTGCGACAAGGTCGATCGATCACTCAAACTGTTCGAGGTTTAGGACTGGAGGGGCGAGAGGAGGAGTTGCGACGGCTGGCCATGTTGGAATGGACCTTTGCTGGAGGCGCTCTGATGATTACTCGCGGAGAGGAGAAGTTGTGGTTTGGATCTGAATCCCCATCCCATTAAATAGGCGGCTCGATTATGCGGCTAGGAGTGTGAATGTAAAAACACCCCGACTTTTCGCATTCGTTTGACACGTGGAAGACGGCCATTATTGGGCGTGGAAGCCAAGGTGCGCTACATTACAAAAATCGGACATTATTCAACAGGTACACGGAATTTGGAGAAGAACCCGCCTTGCAATGCCGAAGACAATCTGCGCGCCGGACTCATCGTCATTGAAGCCTGATTCGGGGGCTACTGAGGGAGTCCTGGATTAGGGGGTGTCCGTGTAGCCGGACTATACCTTCAGCCGGACTCTAGGACTATGAAGATACAAGATTGAAGACTTCGTCCCGTGTCCGGATGGGACTTTCCTTGGCGTGGAAGGCAAGCTTGGCAATGCGGATATTTGGATCTCCTACCATTGTAACCGACTTCGTGTAACCCTAACCCTCTCCGGTGTTTATATAAACTGAAGAGGTTTTAGTCCGTAGAACAACTTCATCATACAACAATCATACCATAGGCTAGCTTCTAGGGTTTAGCCTCCTTGATCTCGTGGTAGATCTACTCTTGTACTACCCATATCATCAATAATCAAGCAGGACGTAGGGTTTTACCTCCATCAAGAGGGCCCGAACCTGGGTAAAACATCGTGTTCCTTGCCTCCTGTTACCATCCGGCCTAGACGCACAGTTCGGGACCCCCTACGCGAGATCCGCCGGTTTTGACACTGACAGTCAAGGTCGGGCTATTTTAGGCAAAACAAAGCCGAGCCAATGTCCCACTCGTCATAAGCGGTCATGGCCGCAGCCCACCCACCATTTGTGTCCCACATGTCCAAAGAAGTGAGGACCCACGCATCAACAATTGAGTAGGTAACGGTCAACTGCATTGACCCGACGGCAATGCTCCATTTGGGCTTGTGTGAGAATGGTCGAGTGGTGGAGGGAAAAAGTGAGGAAAAATTTATGCTATGGGAAAACCTGAGCATCATACATCCATTTTGCATCATGTTTTCCTATTGTTATTTATGATTTTTTTATCCATAATAATGCTTTTTGGAGTAATTCTAATGCATTTTCTTTCATAATATGCAAGGTATACACAAGGAGGGAGAATTCCGGCAGCTGGAAATCTGGGCCTGGAAAAGCTACGTCAGGCTACCTATTCTGCACAACTCCAAACAAGCTAAAACTTCACGAGGATTTTTTATGGAATATATAAGAATTATTGGAGCAAATAACTACCAGAGGGGGCCCACCAGGTGGACACAACCCACCTAGGCGCGCCAGGGAGCCCAGGCGCGCCCAGGTGGGTTGTGCTCACCCAGGCCCACATCTGGTGCCCATCTGCTGGTATATAGGTTGTTTTGACCTAGAAAAAAAATCAGTAGAGGACTTTCGGGATGAAGCTCCGCCGCGTCGAGGCGGAACTTGGGCAGGAGCACTTTTGCCCTCTGGCGGAGCGATTCCGCCGGGGGAACTTCCCTCCCAGAGGGGGAAATCATCATCATCATCACCAACAACTCTCCCATCTCGGGGAGGGCAATCTCCATCAACATCTTCAACTACACCATCTCCTCTCAAACCCTACTTCATCTCTTGTGTTCAAGCTTGTTACCAGAACTATAGATTGGTACTTGTGGGTGACTAGTATTGTTGATTACATCTTGTAGTTCATTACTATATGGTTTATTTGGTGGAAGATTATATGTGCAGATCCAACATGCTATTTAATACCCCTATGATCATGAGCATGTTTATCATTTGTGAGTAGTTACCTTTGTTCTTGAGGTCACGGGAGAAATCATGTTGCAAGTAATCATGTGAAGTTGATATGTGTTTGATATTTTGATAGTATGTATGTTGTGATTCCCTTAGTGGTGTCATGTGAACATAGATTACATGAAACTTCACCATATTTGGGCCTAAGGTAATGCATTGTGGAGTAGCAATCAGATGATGGGTTGCGAGAGTAACAGAATCTTAAACCCCAATTTATGCGCTATTCCGTAAGGGGCCGATTGGATCCAAAAGTTTAATGCTATGGTTAGAATTTATTCTTAATACTTTTCTCGTAGTTGCGGATGCTTGCGGGAGGGTTAATCATAAGTAGGAGGTTTGTTCAAGTAAGAACAACACCTAAACACCGGTCCATCCACATATCAAATTATCAAAGTACCGAACACGAATTAAACCAACATGATGAAAGTGATTAGATGAAATTCCCGTGTAACATCAAGAATGCTTTGCTTATCATAAGAGACCGTTTTGGCCTGTCCTTTGCCTCAAAAGGATTGGGCTACCTTGCTGCACTTTTTTTACTACTATCGTTACTTGCTCGTTACAAATTATCTTGCTATCAAACTACTCTGCTACTTACAATTTCAGCACTAGTAGACATTACCTTACTGAAAACAACTTGTCATTTACTTCTGCTCCTCGTTGGGTTCGACACTCTTACTTATCGAAAATAGCTACAATTGATCCCCTATACTTTTGGGTCATCAGGGAACTTCCCTCCCGGAGGGGGAAATCATCATCATCATCACCAACAACTCTCTCATCTCGGGGAGGGCAATCTCCATCAACATCTTCAACAACGCCATCTCATCTCAAACCCTAGTTCATCTCTTGTGTTCAATCTTGTTACCAGTACTATAGATTGGTGCTTGTGGGTGACTAGTAGTGTTGATTACATCCTGTAGTTGATTACTATATGGTTTATTTGGTGGAAGATTATATGTTCAGATCCAATATGCTATTTAATACCCCTCTGATCTTGAGCATGATTATCATTTCCGAGTAGTTACTTTTGTTCTTGAGGTCACTGGAGAAATCATGTTGCAAGTTATCATATGAACTTGATATGTGTTCGATATTTTCATAGTATGTATGTTGTGATTCCCTTAGTGGTGTCATGTGAACGTCGACTACATGACACTTCACCATATTTGGGCCTAATGGAATGCATTGTGGAGTAGCAATTAGATGATGGGTTGCGAGAGTTACAGAATCTTAAACCCCAGTTTATGCGCTATTCCGTAAGGGATCGATTGGATCCAAAAGTTTAATGCTATGGTTAGAATTTATTCTTAATACTTTTCTCGTAGTTGCGGGTGCTTGCGGGAGGGTTAATCATAAGTAGGAGGTTTGTTCAAGTAATAACAACACCTAAGCACTGGTCCACCCACATATCAAATTATGAAAGTACCGAACATGAGTTAAACCAACATGATGAAAGTGACTAGATGAAAATCCTGTGTACCCTCAAAAATGCTTTGCTTATCATAAGAGACCGTTTTGGCCTGTCCTTTGCCTCATAAGGATTGGGCTACCTTGCTGCACCTTTGCTACTATTATCGTTACTTGCTCGTTACAAATTATCTTGCTATCAAACTACTCTGTTACTTACAATTTGAGCACTTGCAGACATTACCTTGCTGAAAACCACTTGTCGTTTCCTTCTTCTTCTCGTCGGGTTCGACACTCTTACTTATCGAAAAGAGAGACAATTGATCCCCTATACTTGTGGGTCATCAATGCTATTTTCGGGCACCGTTGTCGGAGAGTGAAGCGCCTTTGGTAAGTAAACATTTATATAGTGTGTTGAAATTTATTGGCACTTGTTACTATGGAAAACAATCTTTTCAGGGGTTTGTTCAAGGTATCTTCACCTCGACCAAAACCACAACTAGTTACCCCTCAACCTACTACACCTACTAAAAATATTGCATATGAAATTCCTTCGGGTATGGTAGAACAACAGCTAGCTAATCCTTATGTAGGAGATGGAACCGAACATCTTGATGTGTACTTGATATATGTAGAGCACTTGATATATGTAGAACAAATTTGTGGATTGTTCAAGCTTGTAGGTTTACCAGGGGAAGTTATGAAAAAGGTTTTCCCCTTATATTTGAAGGGAAAAGCATTGGCATGGTATAGGCTATGCGATGATATTGGATCTTGGAATTGGAATCGTTTGAAATTGGAGTTTCACCAAAAAATTATCCTATCACTACAGGAATCGGGCACTTTGCCGTCTACCATGGCAGACAGCAAAGGCACGCCTGGCGGATGGCAATAAGTCCAGCTGAATAGGCTACAATGAAGGGCTCTTTGCCGCCCGCCAGCAGAGGGCAAAGGACCTGCACGGCTCACGTGACAGCTTAGGACCATTAAGGGGTTAACGGTGTGTTTTGTTGTCCGCTAGTAGACGGCAAAGATGCAAAGTTCTTTGCCGTCGGCCAGCAGATGACAAAGAAACCATATAGGTCAACCAACTGCCCCCTAGGTTGCACAGGTAACTGCCACATGGCAGCTTTGCTGTCTTCCAGCAGACGGCAAAGTGTCTATATAGCACCTGTTTTTCTTAAATTCATTCAATTTCACAGAATTTCACAGATATATATATATATATATATACACACACAGATTTCAAAATAATTTCAACAAGCATACCAACAATAGGTTTCCAACAACATAAGAAACATACAAGTTTCCAACAACATATCCAACATACAATGATTTCCAACAAGAAGTTTCCAACAACATATCCATATATACATACATATCCAAAAGAAGTTTCAAACAACATATCCATATATACATACATATCCAAAAGAAGTTTCCATAAACAAAAAGGAAGCACAAGGAGAAGAGTACACTCCATCAATGCAAGCTTCCTCATCTAAAGCAAATCTACAAATTGTGAAAGATGAAAGTTAGAACAAGAAGAACAAGAAGAAGACTGGCTAGAAGAAAAATAAGAAAGGGAAGAAGAAAAACAAGAAGAATTTATCTTCTCTTTATTTTTCTCCTCTTCTTTATCTTCTTCTTCTAAGTAAGCTAGGTAAAAATGCTAAGTGTGTAGGTCATTTTAGAGCTAAGCTAGGTAAATAGGTCATTTTGGAGCTAACCTAGGTAAAATGGATCATATTGGAGCTAAACTAGGTAAACTTGGTCATTTTGGAGCTAATTAGGCTTATTATGTCATTTTCGAGGAAAATAAGCTAACTATATGACATATACGAGGTTACCAAGATTGTTATGCCATTTCAAACCTAAGTAAGCTAATTATGTCATTTTTTACATAAGTAAGCCAAGTTTATGTCATTATTGAGCAAACCTAGGTAACTAAGCATATTAGAGATAACTTAGCATATTAGAGCTAACTTAGGTTATTTTGGAGGAAACAAAGCTAAGTATACATCATTTTGGAGATCTGACATACCTGACATACTTCACTCCTCCTTCTTCTCCTTCTCCGTCTCCTTCATCATCGTGATGCGCTTCGAGCGGCGAGGCAGTGGGATGTACTCTTCTACCACAATTGGCATGGTCATGTCGCCCGACTATGGGATCGCGGGCGCCACCACCATCGCGAGGTCATTGTCAAGCACCACCACCATCGCGGGGCCATATTCAGGCAGCACCATCGCTAGGTCATCCTCAGCCACCACCATCTCTTGCCCATCGTCAGCCACCACCATCGCTTGGCCATCGTCAGCCACCACCATTGCGAGATCATCATTAGACAATATAGGCTGCACCTCCTCATCCCACTCCGCTCCTCTTCTTCCCCACTCCATTTCGGATCATCCTCGCCGCTGCTTTCGTTGTAGCCAGACTCGTCGCTGCTTTTGCTGTAGCCAGATTCGCTGCCGCTGCTCTGATTGCCTGACCAAATGCAACAAAGGTTTTTTAACAATCAGTGTGAGACAAAGCCAAATGGAGAGGAAGAAGAGGCAGAGCGTACTGGCGTCATCGTCGTCCTAGTAGCGTAATGCGTCACATAGTCATGTTGAACACCTTCACGGTGAGCATGGCGTCGCCGTCATACCTGAAGACAAGGAAGTACCCGTGCCGCGGGTCGTAGGCACGGATGAACTACTCCCAGCCATGACACAGGTACATGTGGTCGTTCCTGATCACCACCTCCGCGTCCCAAAGCCTGCGAAGCCCGCTGCCGGCCTGTCGCAGCTTCACATTCTTTGGCCGATGGCCGTCCAGCATCTCCATAAAGGTGTCAGGAAGCCTCTGCAACATGGGTCAAGGAGTAATGTAGCAAACAGCAAAGTTATGATAAAGAGATGGGTGAAGGGGAGATCTCTCCTTTTATATACCTGCCTCTTGGAGGAATTCTCAAGTATGATCGTGAAGAACTCGAAACCTTCCAAGTCATACTCCAGTGTGGCAGAGTGCAGCCTGCGGTGGCGGCCTCCCCCATCTCTAATAAGCAGCAGAAGAGACCAATTACTACCCTTACAACATTATCATATATAACATTACAGTAGCAGAAGTTTTGAGCAGAAGATAATCAACTATAATTAATTAATTTGGTAGGTTAGTTGGCAATAGTTGGAACAAAGCCAAGTTTTTAGACATGAAAGAAAACGGAGGAAAAAAAGCATGCGGGCAGCGGTCCAAGGATGTCTCGCTTCCCGGTGAGAACGTCTGCTTAATCTATGAATGAAATCTATGCTTAATTATTGAATTTTGGTTGCAAAAATTAGATAGTGCTAGTGATTTTTAGCTGCATATTTTGAAAAATCAAAGTGTATCTTGGCTTAGCCGCGAAGTCTGGCTTTAATTTGCATACTGTATTCAATCTGAACTGTTTGCGTTGAAGAGATGCACAAATCCTGTGTTGAACAGCTTGCACGCTTCCCGGTGAGCCTCCGCACCGGACTGCACTCGCACGCCTCCCATTCAGTCAAGCAGTTGTTGATGACCCACAAGTATAGGGGATCTATCATAGTCCTTTCGATAAGTAGGAGTGTCGAACCCAACGAGGAGCAGAAGGAAATGATAAGCGGTTTCCACCAAAGTATTCTCTGCAAGCACTAAAATTATAGGTAATAGATAGTTTTGTGATAAGATAATTTGCAACGAGCAACAAGTAAAAAAATTAAATAAAGTGCAAAAACATGGCCCAATCCTTTTTTTAGCAAAGGACAAGCCTGAACAAACTCTTATATGAAGGAAAGTGCTCCCGAGGACACATGGGAATTATCGTCAAGCTAGTTTTCACCACGTTCATATGATTCGCGTTTGGTACTCTGATAATTTGATATGTGGGTGGACCGGTGCTTGGTTGCTGTCCTTAATTGTACAAGCATCCCACTTATGATTAACTCCTATTGCAAGCATCCGCAACTACAAAAGAAGTATTAAGGTAAACCTAACCATAGCATGAAACATATGGATCCAAATCAGCCCCTTTCGAAGCAACGCATAAACTAGGGTTTAAGATTCTGTCACTCTACCAACCCATCATCTACTTATTACTTCCCAATGCCTTCCTCTCGGCCCAAATAATGGTGAAGTGTCATGTAGTCGACGTTCATATAACACCACTAGAGGAGAGACAACATACATCTCATCAAAATATCGAACGAATACCAAATTCACATGACTACTAATAGCAAGACTTCTCCCATGTCCTCAGGAACAAACGTAACTACTCACAAAGCATATTCATGTTCATAATCAGAGGGGTATTAATATGCATATAGGATCTGAACATATGATCTTCCACCAAATAAACCGACTAGCATCAACTACAAGGAGTAATCAACACTACTAGCAACATACAGGTACCAATCTCAGACTTAGAGACAAGAACTGGATACAAGAGATGAACTAGGGTTTGAGAGGAGATGGTGCTGGTGAAGATGTTGATGGATATTGGCCCCCTCCCGATGAGAGGAGCGTTGGTGATGATGATGGCGATGATTTCCCCCTCCCGGAGGGAAGTGTCGCCGGTAGAATAGCTCCGCCGGAGCCCTAGATTGGTTCCGCCAAGGTTCCGCCTCGTGGCGGCGGAGTCTCGTCCCAAAATCTTGCTTATGATTTGTTTTCCTCAACAAAAGACACCATATAGCAGAAGATGGGGATCAGAGGGCCACCAGGGGGCCCACGAGGCAGGGGGCGCGCCCAGGGGCTGGGCGCGCCCCCCACCTAAAGGAAATATGCCCTAGAGGCAATAATAAAGTTATTATTTATTTCCTTATTTCATGATAAATTTTTATTATTCATGCTAGAATTGTATTAACCGGAAACATAATACATGTGTGAATACATAGACAAATAGAGTGTCACTAGTATGCCTCTACTTGACTAGCTCGTTGATCAAAGATGGTTAAGTTTCCTAACCATATACATGAGTTGTCATTTGATTAACGGGATCACATAATTAGGAGAATGATGTGATTGACTTGACACATTCCGTTAGCTTAGCACTTGATCGTCTAGTTTGTTGCTATTGCTTTCTTCATGACTTATACATGTTCCTATGACTATGAGATTATGCAACTCCCGTTTACCGGAGGAACACTTTCTGTGCCACCAAACGTCACAACGTAATTGGGTGATTATAAAGGTGCTCTACAGGTGTCTCCAAAGGTACTTGTTGGGTTGGCGTATTTCGAGATTAGGATTTGTCACTCCGATTGTCGGAGAGGTATCTCTGGGCCCACTCGGTAATGCACATCACTATAAGCCTTGCAAGCATTGCAACTAATGAGTTAGTTGCGAGATAATGTATTACGGAATGAGTAAAGAGACTTGCCGGTAACGAGATTGAATTGGGTATTGAGATACCGACGATCGAATCTCGGGCAAGTAACATACTGATGACAAAGGGAACAACGTATGTTGTTTTGCGGTATGACCGATAAAGATCTTCGTAGAATATGTAGGAGCCAATATGGGCTTCTAGGGCCCGCTATTGGTTATTGACCAGAGAGGTGTCTCGGTCATGTCTACATAGTTCTCGAACCCGTAGGGTCCGCACGCTTAACGTTCATTGACGATACAGTACTATATGACTTATGTATGTTGATGACCGAATGTTGTTCGGAGTCCGGGATGAGATCACGGACATTACGAGGAACTCCGGAATGGTCCGGAGACAAAGTTTGATATATGGGATAGTAGTGTTTGATCTCCGGAAGGGTTCCGGATGTTTCCCGAAATTTTTGGGCACGAGAACACTTTATCTGCGCCAAAGGGGAAAACCCACAAGGCTTTTGGAAAGTGCAAAAGGAAGTTTTGCGGAGACCAGAGGCTAGACTCCATGAAACCTGGCATCTAGGGGGTAGACACCGGGAACCCTGGCGTCTAGCCCTGGAGTCCGAGAAGGACTCTTGCCTTTCGGGTGAAACCGACTTTGAGGAGGATTTTACTCCAAGTTTCGACCCCAGGGCTCAACATATAAATAGAGGGGTAGGGCTAGCACCAAAGACACATCAAGAAACACCAAGCCGTGTGCCGGCAACCCCGTCCCCTCTAGTTTATCCTCCGTCATAGTTTTCGTAGTGCTTAGGCAAAGCCCTGCAGAGATTGTTCTTCACCAACACCGTCACCACGCCGTCGTGCTGCCGGAACTCATCTACTACTTCGCCCCTCTTGCTGGATCGAGAAGGCAAGGACGTCACCGAGCCGAACGTGTGCAGAACTCAGAGGTGCCGTGCTTTCGGTACTTGGATTGGTCGGACGTGAAGAAGTACGACTACATCAACCGCGTTGATATAACGCTTCCGCGAACGGTCTACAAGGGTACGTAGACAACACTCTCCCCTCTTGTTGCTATGCATCACCATGATCTTGCATGTGCGTAGGAAATTTTTTGAAATTACTACGTTCCCCAACAGTGGCATCCGAGCCAGGTTTTATGCGTTGATGTTGTGCACGAGTAGAACACAAGTGAGTTGTGGGCAATATAAGTCATACTGCTTACTAGCATGTCATACTTTGGTTCGGCGGTATTGTTGGATGAAGCGGCCCGGACCAACATTACGCGTACGCTTACACGAGACTGGTTCTACCGACGTGCTTTGCACACAGGTGGATGGCGGGTGTCAGTTTCTCCAACTTTAGTTGAACCAAGTGTGGCTACGCCCGGTCCTTGCGAAGGTTAAAACAACACCAACTTGACAAACTATCGTTGTGGTTTTGATGCATAGGTAAGAATGGTTCTTGCTTAAGCTCGTAGCAGCCACGTAAAACTTGCAACAACAAAGTAGAGGGCGTCTAACTTGTTTTTGCAGGGCATGTTGTGATGTGATATGGTCAAGACATGATGCTAAATTTTATTGTATGAGATGATCATGTTTTGTAACCGAGTTATCGGCAACTGGCAGGAGCCATATGGTTGTCTCTTTATTGTATGCAATGCACTTGCGCTGTAATGCTTTACTTTATCACTAAGCGGTAGCGATAGTCATGGAAGCATAAGATTGGCGAGACGACAACGATGCTACGATGGAGATCAAGGTGTCGCGCCGGTGATGATGGTGATCATGACGGTGCTTCGGAGATGGAGATCACAAGCACAAGATGATGATGGCCATATCATATCACTTATAATGATTGCATGTGATGTTTATCTTTTATGCATCTTATCTTGCTTTGATTGACGGTAGAACTATAAGATGATCTCTCACTACATTTCAAGATAAAAGTGTTCTCCCTGAGTATGCACCGTTGCAAAAGTTCGTCGTGCCCAGACACCACGTGATGATCGGGTGTCATAAGCTCTACGTCCATCTACAACGGGTGCAAGCCAGTTTTGCACACGCAGAATACCCAGGTTAAACTTGACGAGCCTAGCATATGTAGATATGGCATCGGAACAATGAGACCGAAAGGTCGAGCGTGAATCATATAGTAGATATGATCAACATATTGATGTTCACCATTGAAAACTACTCCATTTCACGTGATGATCGGTTATGGTTTAGTTGATTTGGATCACGTGATCACTTAGAAGATTAGAGGGATGTCTTTCTAAGTGGGAGTTCTTAAGTAATATGATTAATTGAACTTAAATTTATCATGAACTTAGTCCTGGTAGTATTAGCATATCTATGTTGTAGATCAATAGCTCGCGGCTCCCCTGTTTTATTTTTGATATGTTCCTAGAGAAAGCTAAGTTGAAAAATGTTAGTAGCAATGATGCGGATTGGATCCATGATCTGAGGATTATCCTCATTGCTACACAGAAGAATTATGTCCTTGATGCACCGCTAGGTGACAGACCTATTGCAGGAGCAGATGCAGACGTCATGAATGTTTGGCTAGCTCAATATGATGACTACTTGATAGTTTAGTGCACCATGCTTAACGGCTTAGAATCGGGACTTCAAAGACGTTTTGAACGTCATGGATCATATGAGATGTTCCAGGAGTTGAAGTTAATATTTCAAGCAAATACCCGAGTTGAGAGATATGAAGTCTCCAACAAGTTCTACAGCTAAAAGATGGAGGAGAATAGCTCAAGCAGTGAGCATGTGTTCAGATTGTCTGGGTACTACAATCGCTTGAATCAAGTGGGAGTTAATCTTCCAGATAAAATAATGATTGAAAGAATTCTCTAGTCACCATCACCAAGTTAGTAGAACCTCATTATGAACTATAATATGCAAGGGATAACGGAAACGTGAAGACGTACGACTACATCAACCGCGTTATCCCTTGCTTACTATAGTTCATCACGAAATTCTACTAACTTGGTGATGGTGACTAGAGAATTCTGTCAATCACTATTTTATCTGGAAGATTAACTCCCACTTGATTCAAGCGATTGTAGTACCCAGACAATCTGAACACATGCTCACTGCTTGAGCTATTCTCCTCCATCTTTTAGCTATAGAACTTGTTGGAGACTTCATATCTCTCAACTCAGGTATTTGCTTGAAATATTAACTTCAACTCCTGGAACATCTCATATGATCCATGACATTCAAAACGTCTTTGAAGTCCCGATTCTAAGATGTTAAGCATGGTGCACTAAACTATCAAGTAGTCATCATATTGAGCTAGCCAAACGTTCATGACATCTGCATCTGCTCCTGCAATAGGTCTGTCACCTAGCGGTGCATCAAGGACATAATTCTTCTGTGTAGCAATGAGGATAATCCTCAGATCACTGATCCAATCCGCATCATTGATAATAACATTTTTCAACTTAGTTTTCTCTAGGAACATATCAAAAATAAAACAGAGGAGGTAAACGCGAGCTATTGATCTACAACATAGATATTGTTGAGGATATCACTACTAGGCGTAAACCGTCCTATCTGGGCCGGGTTAACTTCTTCAGTAGTTAACTATGTTGAAACCCAAGAAGGCAGATGAGGGCTCAAGGCCCATAGTCGGTTCAAGGCCTGTATCCGTAAACCAGCGTTGGTATGTAACTTGTATTGTAAGTTAGGAATAAGTAGAGACCAAACCGGACACATCTATGAGCTGGTATTGGGAATCTGTAAACCGGCGGGCGTGACCCGTGTATATAAGGGGACGACCCGGCGGCGGTTCAGACAACAGACAACAACTCGAGACTTAGGCAAAGCTTGTTTGCTCCCTAGTCATCGAAACCCCATCAATTCCATCACAACTAGACGTAGGCTTTTACCTTCATCGAAGGGGCCGAACTAGTATAAAACTCTCTTGCGTCCCTGTGTCCGCTTTAACCATTTCAAGCTAACCCATCGCGATGGCTCCACGACTAAGTCCTTTCTCTAGGACATCTGCCGTGACAAAACCACGACAGTTGGCGCCCACCGTGGGGCTATCGCACGATGGTTTCAAGTTCTTGGAGGGCCGCTTTGAAGGACTCAAGGGCTACGCTCTGGGCCGGATGACTAAGAGTCGTCGCGGCATGCTCTACATCGATGATGTAGGCTGGGGCCCCGAGGCCGGCTCGGTTGAGTACGGGTACCGGGTCCCCTTTGGTGGCATACACGTTTTCATCGGCAAGATCGGTGAACCGGGCCCTGAGCCGCACATCTGCACCGACCTCGTCGAAACAGCTCAGCGTGCGCGGTCCGCCCGGGTTAAACCGGCCGTGAAGCATGCCTTCATGGGAATCATCCATGGAGGAAGTTACAAGGATGGATCAGAATCTCGCGGTGAGACCGTCATTTATTCCGGCGACGAGTCATCAACCGGAGAAACCGAATCTCTATATCAGCTACAAGATGGCCAGATTGGGGGTTGTTTTGATGGCGACAGTATTCCGGACCCCTTTGATCAACCCAACCGAGTTGGAATATTCATGGCTGGCACACAAGCAGCGCTTCATTCTCCGACCGCTGTGCCAATAACCTCCGGTTCAGTAGCGGCAACAGCTGCCGGGCAGGAAGCTCTGCACGCCCGCTGGCTCAAGTGCTATCAGATCTATTTGATGCATTGGCTGCGCTTATGGCAGAAGCTAATCCGACGGATCAGGAAGTCCACAATGCGGAGATTGCAAAGGTGAAGGAACGGATCACCCAGGCCAAGGCAGACCTGGCAGCTGAGAATGCCAGGATGACCATAGAGCGGGCCGCTTTAGACGCACAAGCCTACAGGCTCATGTTGGACCAGAACACGTCGCATGAAGTCATGAGGAGGAAGTACCGATCCCATTTGCCTTCAGTTTTCGAGGACAGAGACCTTTTCAACACCCCAGGAGCAGGAATCAGTAATCCGCTGGAGGGGAACCGGGCGGAAACTCCTGGGACCGGTGCGCCGGTTCAGCCCCGTCTGACGGATCTGCCACGTCAAAACACTGTTATACCTCAGGCTGTTTCAACACCTCCGGGTCACTACTCCAACCCAATGGACAATCTTGTTGCCACTGCTGCACGGCTGGAGGCCATTCCATTTGAAGGCGACTCACGACAGGCGATAGAGACGCGACGGGTCAAGGAGGTTCTTAGGGCAGCTTTGGACCAACAGGAAGCATATTCATACAGCCGCGACCGGATCCACTCGACCCCTCGCCCAAGCCGGAGCTATAGCAGGCGTATGGATGAACCGGCAGTGTCAAGCAATGAACGACGTGGAGCGCCCCGCGGCAATAACCCGGCGAGTTGTGCTGCTAACGCTCAGGAGGTGGTGGACCGGGCCCGAGCACGTAGGGAGGCCGAGTTAGCCGCACAATATTAGGCTCGGCAGCTTACGCCAGTTCGTCCAACTATCTCGGTCGAACCCGGTATCACTTCTAGTTCTTTGGGGGTGCCTTGCCTTGTCCCCGCTTTACGCAATGTGCGCCTGCCCAAGGATTTCAAGGGCCCGCGCAAGGTACCAAATTACACGGCGGATCAACCCCAGAGACATGGGTGGAGAGCTATGAGATGGCCATGGAGATGCTTGATGTGGATGATGCGGCATGTGCGAAGTACTTCACCATGATGCTTGAAGGAACGGCTCGCACTTGGTTAAAAAGCTTACCTGCCAATTCTATCAGTTCATGGGCCCAATTACGAGCCTGGTTTATCAGTAATTTCAAGGATACATGTAAGCAGCCCATGTCGATAGTAGACTTAGTTGCCTGTGTCCAGGAGGAAGGAGAATCAACTACTCATTGGGTGCACCGGGTCTCACAAGTGTTGCATTCATCAGACCACATCAACGCTGACACCGCAGTCTTAACCCTGGAAGGCAACTGCCGGTTTGGGCCCCTGAAGCTGAAGTTGGGATGGATGAAGCGCCATTGCACTGACAAGGGGACCCTCATGGCTGCTTTGGTAAAGTATGCTGATTCTGATTGTACCAAGGATCCCGAATCTGATGATGACAAGGCAGGGAAGGTAAAGAGGAACAACAACTCCAGAGGTCAGCAGCATCACTTGGCAGGCAATGGTGGTGGAGGCAAGCGTAAAGCGGATGGTAACATGCAATTTGTGGCTAATACCAACGCGCAGGACAAGGGCCAGCGACGCAGGGGTAAACCGCCAAATCGCAGTGGGGCACCCAACCCTAACCCGGACCACCTAAATTATCTACTGAGCCAGCCCTGTCCAAGACATGGGACGAAGGAGGTGCCAGCAAACCACCTTTGGAAGGATTGCTTCATTATGCAGGAGTTCAAGAATTCTAATGCTTTCCGGTATGATCATGGCTCCGGCGGTGTCTCAGGATCCGGGCCGGGTTACGGTGGAGGAAATTCCGGTTCAGGATTTAATGGTAATCCGGGCGGACATAATAATCAAAATAATCAGAGCAACCAGGGTGGTTACAACCAACAACAACAATAGTCAGGTTACCAGAGCAACCCAAAGCAGTTGAATAGTGGGTAGTACCATGTCTTCACCACTAGCTTGGACAAGCGAGATCGGAAGGTTCAGAGGCGGGCAGTCAACTCTGTTGAACCGGCCGTGCCCCGTTATCTACGCTGGTCTGAACAGCCAATCATATGGAGCAGAGAGGATCACCCTCCCCAGGTTGATACTCTGGGTCAGTTGGCTCTGGTGGAGGCGCCTCAGGTGGGAGGTTACAAGTTCACCAAAGTGCTCATGGATGGAGGGAGCAGCATTAATATCTTGTAATATGAGACCTTCTGTCGTATGGGACTAACAGATAAAAATCTCAAACCGTCTAATACGATGTTCCATGGTGTGGTACCTGGCAAGTCAGCATATCCTGTTGGTAAGATAGCTCTGGAAGTGGCATTTGGAGATGATCATGATTCTAGGTCGGAGACATTGACGTTTGAAGTGGTGAAAATCCAAAGTCCATATCACGCCCTGTTTGGGCGACCGGCCTATGCCAAGTTTATGGCACGACCTTGTTATGTGTATTTGCAGCTCAAGATGCCGGGTCACAAGGGGACAATAACGATTCACGAAAGCCATAAAATTGCTTTGGAGTGCGAGGAAGGAGATGCGGCCTACGCAGAGTCGGTTTGTGCCACCGAGGAGCTGAAGTATTATAAGGACAATGTTGATCCGGCGGACATGACTCCATTAAAGAAGCCAACTACGGAGCATGATCCGGCCCTGAAGTTCAAATAGGCAGCAGAAACTAAGCTTGTTGACTTCGTACCTGGCGATTCGTCCATGCAGTTTAGCATCAGTGCCAACTTGGATCCGAAATAGGAAAGCGCGCTCATCGAGTTCATCCGTGAGAATCGGGACATTTTTGCATGGAAGCCCTCTGACATGCCAGGTGTACCGAGGCAACTCGCTGAGCACACCCTTAATGTGGATCCTAAATACAAACCAGTGAAACAGTTCCTCTGCCGGTTTAACAAAGAAAGACGCAAGGCGATTGGAGAAGAGGTAGCCAGGCTCTTAGCAGCTGGCTTTATTGTTGAAGATTTTCACCCTGAGTGGCTTGCCAATCCGGTGCTGGTCCTTAAGAAAAACGGCACCTGGCGCATGTGTGTGGATTATACAGATCTTAATAAGGCTTGTACAGCAGATCCTTTTGCCCTCCCCCATATTGATCAAATTATTGAT
This sequence comes from Triticum aestivum, assembly GCF_018294505.1. NCBI lineage: Eukaryota > Viridiplantae > Streptophyta > Magnoliopsida > Poales > Poaceae > Triticum > Triticum aestivum. The sequence continues at coordinate 48,956,697 of NC_057794.1, read as the reverse complement.
GCTACGGCGAGTTGCGAGCGTTTAAGTTTTTTGGATGCATATTCTGGCTATCATCAGATCAAAATGGCAGTTAAGGACCAGGAGAAGACGGCATTCATAACTCCCTTTGGAGCCTTCTGCTATGTGTCTATGCCCTTTGGGCTCAAGAGTGCCCAGGCAACTTATCAACGGTGTGTACAAAATTGTCTTCATAAGCAAATTGGCCGTAATGTACATGCTTACGTGGATGATATCATGGTTAAGTCTAGGGAGAAGGAGACTTTGGTTGACGACTTGAAGGAAACCTTTGATAACCTGAGGACGTACAAGATGATGCTTAATCCGGCCAAGTGTGTCTTTGGTGTACCGGCAGGCAAGTTATTGGGTTTTCTGGTGTCCAACAGGGGAATTGAGGCTAATCCGGAGAAGATCACAGCCATCACCTCCCTGGCTAAACCGAAGTGTATTAATGATGTTCAACGCCTGGCAGGCCGGATTGCCGCGTTAAGCCGGTTTATCAGCCGCCTTGGTGAGAAGGCAATCCCTTTGTATCAGATGTTGAAGAAGACGGATCAATTCGTCTGGAGTTCCGCTGCTGATGAAGCATTTGAGGACATAAAGTGGCAATTGATCAATCCGCCTGTGCTCGCCGCTCCCATTGACAAGGAGCCGTTACTGCTATATGTTGCTGCTAATGCTCGTGCGGTCAGCGTGGCTATTGTGGTGGAGCGAAAGGAGGCAGGTAAGGAGCATCCGATTCAACGTCCGGTCTATTATATCAGCGAGGTACTCATTGAGTCCAAGCAAAGGTATCCACATTGGCAGAACTGGTGTACGGAGTTTTTATGGCAAGCCGGAAGCTTAAGCAATACTTCCAAGGGCACCCAATTACGGTGGTCAGTTCTGCTCCTTTGGGGGATATCATCCAGAATCGGGAAGCGACTGGCCGGATTGCCAAGTGGGCTATAGAGCTTGGGCCGCACGGATTGAGGTATGTGCCTCGGACGGCGGTTAAGTCTCAAGCACTTGTTGATTTCATCAATGATTGGACGGAACTGCAAGCACCTGAAGAAAAGCCGGATCACACATATTGGACCATCCATTTTGACGGATCCAGGCAATTGGAAGGCTCGGGGGCTGGAGTCATATTAACTTCCCCAGGAGGTGATAAGTTTTGTTACGTTCTCCGCTTAATGTTCCCTTGTACTAACAATGCAGCTGAGTATGAAGCCTTGCTCCATGGTCTCCGGATGGCTAAGGAGATGAATCTAAGTCGAGTTAAGTGCTTCGGTGACTCGGACCTCGTGGCTCAACAAGTATCTTGCACTTGGGATTCCAAGGACCCACTCATGGCAGCGTATCGTCGTGAGGTGGATATTGTTGCAGGTCACTTTAAAGGCTATCAGGTGGACCACGTGGATCGACGGAAGAATGAAGCGGCGGACGCTTTAAGCCGGCTGGGCTCTCAGCACAAACCGGTCCCGCCCAATGTTTTTCTGGATGTGCTGCACAACCCGTCGGTCAAGCTCCCTGGTGAAGCGGATTTGGCTATTCCTGGTCCGGAGGCTCAATTGGTGGCAGCTCTTCATGTCATTCCGGATTGGACGCTTCCTTACCTGGCGTACATGAACCGGGGCGAGTTACCAGAGGATGAGACTCTGGCCCAACAGATAATCCGGCGGTCCAAGTCCATGACTATTGTCAATGGCGAGTTGCATCATTGCAGTGTGTCAGGGGCGTTTCAATGTTGTGTGTCTCCTGAAGAAGGCTGTGAAATTTTGCGTGAGATCCACGAAGGAGATTGTGGTCACCACGCCGGTTCAAAATCTTTGGTAGCTAAAGCATTTCGCCATGGCTTCTATTGGTTAACTGCTCATGCTGATGCGGAGGATCTGGTCAGATGATGTGACGGTTGCCAAAAGTTTTCAAGACGTGCTCATGTGCCGGCTCAAGAATTGAGAATGATTCCAATTACTTGGCCGTTTGCGACTTGGGGGCTGGATATGGTTGGGCCTTTCAAAAGGTCCAAAGATAAGAAGACCCACCTCTTGGTGGCGGTTGACAAGTTTACAAAGTGGGTGGAAGCAGAACCTGTTAGCAAGTGTGATGCGGCCAGTGCGGTTCAGTTCATCAAAAAAGTGATTTTCCAGTTTGGCTTTCCACATAGTATCATCACGGATAATGGGTACCAATTTGTCCAAGGGTGCCATGAAGGAGTTCTGCGAACGGGAGCACATCCGGCTTGCCATTTCATCAGTGGCACACCCACAGTCCAATGGTCAAGCAGAAAGGGCTAATCAAGAGATCTTGAGAGGCATCAAGCCCCGGTTATGGTTCCTTTGCAGAGAACGCCGGGTTGTTGGGTAGAAGAGTTACCATCTGTGTTATGGAGCATCAATACTACACCCAATAGATCAACAGGATACACGTCGTTCTTCATGGTCTATGGAGCGGAGGCGTTTCTCCCGAGTGATATCCGTCATGACTCACCTCGTGTGGCGGCTTATGTTGAAGCGGACAACGAGACAGCACGGCAAGACGCTTTGGACCTGTTGGATGAAGAACGTGACATAGCAGCCGCCCGCTCGGCGATTTACCAACAGGATCTTTGTTGTTATCACAGTCGCCGAGTCAGAACCAAAGCCTTTCAGGAAGGAGATTTGGTGCTTCGGCTCATTCAAGACCAGACTGATATGCATAACCTATCCCCACCTTGGGAGGGACCTTTTGTGGTCAGCAAGAATCTGCACAACGGGTCATACTATCTGATCGATATTCGAGAGCATAAAGACTCACGTACATCAGAGGAAGAGACCAACAGGCCGTGGAACATAGCTCATCTTCGGCCATACTATACCTGAGCCATTGGCTCTACTTATGTACATATTACAACGATGTATATATTATGATTAAATATAATAAACCGGAGCCTCAGCTAAAGCGGGGTATCTGTTCTTTTACATCATGTGTGGTTACACGGAGTTGTTCTAAAGCGGCCTCCGGTTTACCCCTTGAGTTGGCTTTTCAAAAGCATCATGTTATATCACTTGGGGGCTTGGTCGTGTCCGAACCAATGCAACACCTCTTGATAGGCGAGAGCCACCAGATCACTTGGGGACTTGGTCACGTCTGAACCAGTCACGCCTCTTGATCGGCCTAAGGCCACAGAATCACTTGGGGGCTTGGTCGAACCCGAACCATTGCCACGCCTCTTGATCGGCATAAATGCCACGGTTTCATTTGGGGACCTGGCTGACTTGAACCATAGCTACACCTATCGGGAGCTTGGTCATGTCCGACCATGGTAACGCCATCTGATCGGCTCAAATAAGCCTCTTTTTGCAAACGGTTTTATCATTGCCTTTGCTTCACAATTTTTTTTGATAGATATTTCTTTCTTTTTGTTGCGTTTTTTAAACCGACAAAATTTTAAACCGGTTCACACAGTCAATTGACGGAACACGGTCCATTTTTAATCCGGAGACTATTTGCTCGGTTTTATTTTTTGTTAACATCCTATTACGGAGTAACATGGTGTTTTATTATAACCCGGCACGGTTTACATGGTAAACTGGCATTATATATATACAGGAGCTGTTATCTCCTCCAACAGTGTGGGTTTATGAAACCTCTGCTTCAAGATTGGCTAAGCCAACTTCATGCCCAACGATGGCAGGTATTATGTATCTCAAAGATTTGATCATATGCTTAAATTTCAGATATTTTGATTTTATACATGCAGACATCATACTCCGCCTAACGGTACAACCGCGGTGGCACTTTAAGATTTTTTATGTTGCAGAAAATACTTTGGAACGTTCATCACCCAAAGGAAGCACAAGTTGCAGTGGTTATGCACGAAGGCATATTAAGATCAAGAGTATCAGCTAGCCTATTACAAGGCAACACGATGCCCAAAACAAGATCATTGTTTTTCACAGGAGAAGCAGTTTAAACCGGCTTCCGGTTCAAGCTTGGTCACCAGCCTGGCCTGATGGTTGTGGGTCATCATGCGCCGCTTCAACTTCAGTTTCTCTACCCAGTGGCTGGAAATCAACAGTTGTCCAGTCGATTCCCATTAATGCTCGAAAGACAGCTTCATCATGGATCAGCAACGACTGTTCAATATAAGGAGTGTAAGTATGCTTACGGATTGGAGGGATAAGATTTTCCGCTTCATGAATTGGTGCAGCTACTCGCTTGTTTTGATTGTCATATTGGGCTTGATAATGAGACAAGTCTGCTTCCTCAGCCAATTGACAAGCTAGCGGACGCACCTCCCGGTTTATTGCTCGCAGATCCGCTTCACTAAACTCTGACCCGTCTTCCTTCAAGCTGGGATAGCCCTGAGCCGCTTCAATAGGATCAAAATCCGGCACCCAAGCTTTTGCCTAGATTAAGGCATTGATCGCACCGGTTCAAGCAGCAGATTTCTTCAGCTCTTCAACCCGGGCAGGAAGCACCGACAGTTTCTGCAGAGTGTCCTGAATCAAAGTGGGCGCTGGCTTGTTGTGGGATGCAGTACAGGTGATCCGTTGTGCACCAGTGTACAATTGTTCGATCAACATATAGGCGGCTTTCAATTTCTTCCGCACATCTGACCCCAAATGACCAATGCATGTCCCTGAAATATCACAAAGGGTTAACAAACCGGCAGCTCTGTAAGATGGCAGAATCAATTCAGAAATCAAAACCGGCTTACCAAAGATAGCAACGGTCATGGCATGCACGTGCCGCTTTATGCTGGCCAGTTCATCCACCACCGGTTTTAGTGCAGCCTCGGCGTCTTCTGCTCGTTTGGTTAAAGCGGATTTTTCAGTAGCCCAATCCGCCCGCTCCTTCTTGAAATCCTTCTTAAGCTGTTCCATGACACTTAAGGCGTTGGTAAATTCCTCTTTTGCTTTTGAGGTTTCAGTCTGTTGGGACTTCAGATTTTCTTGGAGATCGGCGATTTGGGTCTGTTTTGTCTTCAGCTCAGCCTGCATACAGACAGTTATACGATTCAGCAAGCAGTGCAAGAATTGAAGCACCAACCACATAACAAGTTATGCACTTGGCTCTTGGGGGATAATGCCTATTTGATCTTCATATTTCACTTGATTATAAAGTCCCAAGCTCAATACAAGTATTCAACTTGGCACTTGGGGGCTAATGGCTATTTGTTCAAATAAGTTCTGATGCGGTGATATTAATTACTTAAGTCCCGGTTTAACTACAGTAAGTTGAACCGGCCCTTGGGGGCTACATCAGCGAATTCCGAGGCAGTAAGATTTATATTAGTAAGTCCCGGTTTGAAAGAAGATTACAAACCGGTCCTTGGGGGCTAGGCGAGTCAGCAAGAATTGAAGCATACAAGCAGGAAAGAGCATATGGAAGTTACCTCATATTTATCTTTCATCATGTTAACCAGACCGGCTTCATAGTCACGACTGGTATACAGCCGGTTCAGATAGCCGGAATGGATGTCTTGGGCGTTCAGAGCAGCGTAAGTCACCAGATCAACATTCCACTTGCCCTTGCCAAAAGCAGCAAATTCTTCCTTGGCAGTATGTTTAGACAAAGCGACGGGATTTCTTGGCTCTGTATGGCCAATGCTAGTAATAACAACTTCATCATCCTTGGCGTCGCCGGTTTGCATTTGGGCCGTCAGTTTATCAGTTGACTTGGACGGACTGGTGGATTTCTCAATCCAGATGGGGCTTCTGGGCTGGTCAACAGGACCGGAGGTATCAACATGTCTCTCTTCAGTAATAAAATCATCATCTTGTGGTGGTGGGTCGTTTAGCACATCCTCACGGATGGCCGCTTCAGGGTTGAGTACTCTGTTCTGTTCAGGAATAGCATCTTCTTCAGCCGCTTTATCTAGGCGAGCCTTCTTGCTTGGCTTAGGCTTGGCCCTGAAAGGAGTAACAAAGGTCAGTACAGTATATGCTACAAAGTAATACACCAGAAGCATTATGATAAGTATGGCTTACCCAAGCACTGTTTTGAGTGGCGGCAGCTGGGTAGCTGATGACTCGCCAGATGATGAATGGGAAGTGACCTAATAATCGGAGTCAGACGTATTAAGAGGTTGACGAAAACAGCCCATTTTAGGACAAGCACTGACAGGCAAATTAGAGACCTCTGAATGGCGTTTCCGAACCGGACTATTTGGTAAACCGGCAGAGGTAACTACCTAGCCACTATGCCGGGTCGTGCAGCGATCTTCGTGCTGTTGGGTCTTCATAAGAAATTTGGGATCCAAGTAAGCAAGAGGATGAGAAATTTTAACCTTCCGGTTTGCCTGACGGATTTTTAGTGAAGGCAAAGGATCTGAATCGGAGGAAAGAATAATTACCTCTGCAACATCAGTATGACTGGCTTCGGCATCATCCTGACAAATATCATCATCAATAAGGCGCGTGAAAAATAAGCTAAGTGAACCAAGTTTTACCTCAAGGTCCGGGTTACCCACATCGTCATCAGCGGCCGGATCAGAGGATGCAGTGGTTCTTTTCCTGTGGGTAGTCTTCTTCACCGCTTTAGTCTTTTGCTGGATTGATCTTTCCGGTTTGTCTGTGTTTTCTGGTTTCTCCTGCGGCATTTTCTTCCTCCAAAACGGATCATTGCCCTGTTTAAACAGGCATTGATATTAAACAATGACCAGATATATCAATAACAGGTTCAGAAAAAAGAACAATCAAACTCTTACAGCTGGCGGTTTGTTGGTGGCACAGAAGGGAAGCAGGCCGGTTTGAGCATAGACGTGTTCCGGTTCATTCAGCATTTTATTCACAGCCTCTGTGATTTCTTCGTTGGTAAGCTGGATGTTAGCATGTCGCAATGGGTCATCAACACTGCTAGTATACTCGCACATCAAACCGGAGCACTGACTAAGGGGCAGTATGCTCCACGATATCCAACAGCGAGCGAGATCAACTCCTGTTAAACCATTGGCCATGAAGGCTCTGAGCTTGGACAGTTGAGGAGCGTATTTGCTTCTCTCCTTGGCAGTCAACCTTTGCGGAAAGGGGTGTGTATTGCTAAGCCGCTCCGGACGAAAGCCAGGCAAAGGACTTTCACCAGCAGGGGAGGTGTCTCTGCAATAGAACCATGTTTGATTCCACTCTTTGGGGTGGCTGTGCAGCTTGGCGTGAGGGTATGTGACCTCTTTCCTTTTCTGAATCGCCACACCGCCCAATTCCGTATTGGAACCGTCAGAAAACTCAGTACGGCGGTTTAGATGGAAACAGTCTCTGAACAACTCCACTATGGGCTCCTCTTGAAAAAACACCTCACAGAGCACTTGGAAGTGACACATGTTTGTAACAGAGTTGGGACCAGTGTCTTGTGGGTGGCTAAAACGTCCCGGTAAAATTTAGAACCGGGTGGCTTAAAGCCCCGGGCTAAGTGATCTACGAAAACGACGACTTCTCCTTCTTGAGGTGTGGGAGGGCATTCTTTGCCAGGAGCTCTCCAATGGATGGTGTTTTTGCTGCGTAAAGCGCCGATCAGGACTAAATTATTCAGTTGAGTCTCTGTGACGCGAGAAGGAACCCAGTTGCACTCATATACTTGCTTGGCCATGATGAAATCTACAAGATAGGTAATTCCGGTTCAAGAATGCATTTATTAAGGTGCACAGGTATGTACAATGTTAAACCGCAGACAGCTTTATCTAAACCGGAGTTTTATGAAGCAACAGCGTCTGGCGGTTCAACAAGGGGACTAATGGTATATACCAGTTTGGCAATTTTTCTACAAAGATTAAACCGCCGGATCTAAGCATTGAAACAGTTGAGATTGAAACGGTATGTATAGAAACAGATTTCACAAGATTTCTCTACAGCGACGGATCTGAAGCAAGTTCAGAAAAGAAGGAAAATATTCAAGGTTCAAAAAAGAACAGTACCAAATCAATGGGCAGAGATACAGGTAGATCTATGGTCTTGAGGCATATAAGTAAAGGCGGATGCTAAGAACTACTGCTACACAGAGCAAAGGTTCACAGGTTCATCCAGGATCTATCATATGAGTACGAAGCAGACGATGAACACTAAAGAACTTGGAAACCCTAGAACGGATCTACAGAGGAAAAGGTGAAGAACTCACCGGAGCCGAGGAAGAAACAGAAGGTCGCCGCTATGCTCTGGTACAATCAGGGTGATGCAGCGGCCAAGGTTGGAGCAGAAGTCGTCGACGGCGGCGGAGCTCCGAAGCTGGACGACGCGAGGAAGACGAAGCAGAAGGGCACAAAGGGGAAAAATAAATGACCCTTCGGTCTTATTTATAAGGCAAGGGGCATGTGTTAGGCGCGAAAATCAAGGAACCGTGGGTCTGGAAATGGAGCTGTCGCCTCGATTGTCGCAGACCTATTAAACAAAAAAGGTATCATGGATAAGTTTCTTTATAACAGGTGACATCATGCTGGTTTACAACGACCAGATAATATGACATCACGGCGATTCAATAAACTACAAGAAGGTGTTGAATTTTTGCTAAGGATTAACATGAACCTGTTCAAATCAATCTGGGGCCTAATGTTGAGGATATCACTACTGGGCGTAAATTGGCCTATCTAGGCCGGGTTAACTTCTTCAGCGGTTAACTATGTTGAAACCCAAGAAGGCAGATGAGGGCTTAAGGCCCATAGTCGGTTCAAGGCCTGTATCCGTAAACCGGCGTTGGTATGTAACTTGTATTGTAAATTAGGAATAAGTAGAGACCAAACCGGACACATCTATGAGCCGGTATTGGGAATCTGTAAACCGATGGGCGTCACCCGTGTATATAAGGGGACGACTCGGCGGTGGTTCAGACAACAGACAACAACTCGAGACTTAGGCGAAGCTTGTTTGCTCCCTAGTCATCGAAACCCCATCAATTCCATCACAACTAGATGTAGGCTTTTACCTTCATCGAAGGGGCCGAACTAGTATAAAACTCTCTTGCGTCCCTGTGTCCGCTTTAACCCCTTCAAGCTAACCCGTCGCGATGGCTCCACGACTAAGTCCTTTCTCTAGGACATCTGCCGTGACAAAACCATGACAGATATGCTAATACTACCAGGACTAAGTTCATGATAAATTAAAGTTCAATTAATCATATTACTTAAGAACTCCCACTTAGATAGACATCCCTCTAATCATCTAAGTGATCACGTGACCCAAGTCAACTAAACCATAACCGATCATCACCTGAAATGGAGTAGTTTTCAATGGTGAACATCACTATGTTGATCATATCTACTATATGATTCATGCTCGACCTTTCGGTCTCATTGTTCTGAGGCCATATCTACATATGCTAGGCTCGTCAAGTTTAACCTGGGTATTCTGCGTGTGCAAAACTGGCTTGCACCCGTTGTAGATGGACGTAGAGCTTATCACACCCGATCATCACGTGGTGTTTGGGCATGACGAACTTTGGCAACGGTGCATACTCAGGGAGAACACTTTTATCTTGAAATTTAGTGAGAGATCATCTTATAATGCTACCGTCAATCAAAGCAAAATAAGATGTATAAAAGATAAACATCACATGCAATCAATATAAGTGATATGATATGGCCATCATCTTGTGCTTGTGATCTCCATCTCTGAAGCACCGTCATGATCACTATCGTCACCGGCGCGACACCTTGATCTCCATCGTAGCATCATTGTCATCTCGCCAACTATTGCTTCTACGACTATCGCTACAACTTAGTGATAAAGTAAAGTTATAGGGTGATTGCATTGCATACAATAAAGCGACAACCATATGGCTCCTGCCAGTTGCCGATAACTCGGTTACAAAACATGATCATCTCATATAATAAAATATAGCATCATGTATTAACCATATCACATCACAACATGCCCTACAAAAACAAGTTAGACGTCCTCTACTTTGTTGTTGCAAGTTTTACATGGCTGCTACGGGCTGAGCAAGAACCGTTCTTACCTACGCATCAAAACCACAACGATAGTTCATCAAGTTAGTGTTGTTTTAACCTTCTCAAGGACCGGGCGTAGCCACACTCGTTTCAACTAAAGTTGGAGAAACTCACATCCACCAGCCACCTGTGTGCAAAGCACATCGATAGAACCAGTCTCGTGTAAGCGTACGCGTAATGTCGGTTCGGGCCGCTTCATCCAACAATACCGCCGAACCAAAATATGACATGCTGGTAAGCAGTATGACTTGTATCACCCACAACTCACTTGTGTTCTACTCGTGCATATAACATCAACGCATAAAACCTGGCTCTGGTACCACTGTTGGGGAACATAGTAATTTCAAAAAAATTCCTACACACACGCAAGAACATGGTGATGCATAGCAACGAGAGGGGAGAGTGTTGTCTACGTACCCTCGTAGACCAAAAGCGAAGCGTTAGCACAACGCGGTTGATGTAGTCGTACGTCTTCACGATCTGACCGATCAAGTACCGAACGCACGGCACCTCCGAGTTCAGCGCACGTTCAGCCCGATGACGTCCCTTGAACTCCGATCCAGCTGAGTGTTGAGGGAGAGTTTCGTCAGCACGACGGTGTGGTAACGATGATGATGTTCTACCGACGCGGGGCTTCACCTAAGCACCGCTATAGTATTATCGATGTGGACTATGGTGGAGGGGGCACCGCACACGGCTAAAAGATCAAATCAATTGTTGTGTATTTGGGGTGCCCCTGCCCCCGTATATAAAGGAGCAAGGGGGAGGTGCGGCTGGCCAGGAGGAGGCGCGCCAGGAGGAGTCCTACTCCCACCGGGAGTAGGACTCCCTCCCTTCCTTGTTGGATTAGGAGAAGGGGGAGAGAGGAGGGAGATAGGAAGGAAAGGGGGGGGCGCCGCCCCCCTCTCTTTGTCCTATTCGGACTAGACGGGGAGGGGCGCGCGGCCCTGCCCTAGCCGCCTCTCCTCTTCTCCACTAAGGCCCACTATGGCCCCTTAAGCCCTCGGGGGGTTCCGGTAACCCCTCGGTACTCCGGTAAAATCTCTATTTCACTCGAAACATTTCTGATTTCCAAATACAGGCTTCCAATATATCTATCTTCATGTCTCGACCATTTCGAGACTCCTCGTCATGTCCGTGATCACATCTGGGACTCCGAACAACCTTCGGTACATAAAAACTCATCAACTCATAATATAATCGTAATCGAAACTTTAAGCGTGCGGACCCTACGGGTTCGAGAACTATGTAGACATGACCGAGACACGTCTCCGGTCAATAACCAATAGCGGAACTTGGATGCTCATATTGGCTCCCACATATTCTTCGAAGATCTTTATCGGTCAGACCGCATAACAACATATGTTGTTCCCTTTGTCATCGGTATGTTACTTGCCCGAGATTCGATCGTCGGTATCTCAATACCTAGTTCAATCTCATTGCCAGCAAGTCTCTTTACTCATTCTGTAATACATCATCCTGCAACTAACTCACTAGTTGCAATGCTTGCAAGGCTTTAAGTGATGTGCATTACCCAGTGGGCCCAGAGATACCTCTTCGACAATCGGAGTGACAAATCCTAATCTCGAAATACGCCAACGCAACAAATACCTTCAGAGACACCTGTAGAGCACCTTTATAATCACCCAGTTACGTTGTGACGTTTGGTAGCACACAAAGTGTTCCTCCGGTAAACGGGAGTTGCATAATCTCATAGTCATAGGAACATGTATAAGTCATGAAGAAAGCAATAGCAACAACTAAACGATCGAGTGCTAAGCTAACAGAATGGGTCAAGTCAATCACATCATGCTCCTAATGATGTGATCCCGTTAATCAAGTGACAACTCATGTCTATGGCTAGGAAACACAACCATCTTTGATCAACGAGCTAGTCAAGTAGAGGCATACTAGTGACACTCTGTTTGTCTATGTATTCACACAAGTATTATGTTTCCGGTTAATACAATTCTAGGATGAATAATAAACATTTGTCATGATATAAGGAAATAAATAATAACTTTATTATTGCCTCTAGGGCATATTTCCTTCACATAGAGGGGTCATAAAGCAGAACTCAAAACTAGATCATACCAAAAACTTTATTCTACTAGATCAAGATATTACTAAAAGGATCAAACTAAGAAAAACGATAAAGATAGATATGTGATGGTGATACGTTACTGGGGCACCTCCCCCAAGCTTGGCGGTTTCCAAGGGGAGTGACCATACCCATATTATTATGTCTCCTTTGTTGGTGAAGAAGATGGTGGTGATGATGAAGTAGGCTTGTCGTCCATCTTCCAATACCCATATTATCATAGAAGGATGAACGAGTCTCCGGGATCCTCAAATCTGCAGCCAAACTCATCCTCTTGAATCTATATTCATACTCACAGTTTTGGTTTTGCAGGTCATTGATTTGGGCTTGGAGGTGCTCGATCTTCTCATGAAGCTTGAAGATGGTCTCCCCAATGTTCTTGGCATCCAGCTTGTGGTTGTTGGTGAACTCCGCGATCATCATATGGTTGGCGTTGCATCCGCGTTCCACCATATCCTGGCACTTGAAAACTTGTTGCTCCATTGCCTCGAGCCTTGTCTCCACGCTTCTGGTCCTCCTTGGTCCCTCAACATCGCGGATGTGCAGCACCCCCTCATGCATCTCAATGGTTTGACGGTGTTGCAGCACTTCCGCGAGGTAGGGGTTGATGACCTTCTCGAAAAACTTGTCCTTGGGGGCACTTGGAGACGTCATGATGATCTAGATCTGTCAAAAAAACAGCTCGAAACAAGAAGAGAGGAGAATTGCGTGATACATGAGTCAAAACCTTCGGGAGATTATATAATGAATTTTTACTGACCAAAATACGTAACGTGCAAGAAAACGGAGTCCAGAGAGCGTTCGAGGTGCCCACGAGGCAGGTGGCGCGCCCAGGGGGGTAGGGCGCACCCTCCACCCTCGTGGAGTCCTCGTGTCCTTCCCGGACTGCTTCTTATTTTTCTATTTTTCTAAATATTCCAAAACGGAGAAAAATTGCCATTAGAACTGTTTTGGAGTCGGTTTGCTTACCATACCACATACCTATTCCTTTTCGGAGTCTGAAACGTTCCGGAAAGTGTCCCTTATGTATTCCTCCGGGGTTACGGTTTCAATAACATTGGTTTCAATATTTATAGGATTACGTGAGATATAATGTTTGATTCTTTGAACGTTCACCACCTTTGGATTTGTGCCTTAGAAGTTGTTGATTTTTATGGCACCGGAACGATAGACCTCCTCGATAACGTAAGGACCTTCCCATTTGGAGAGAAGTTTTCCTGCAAAAAATCTTAAACGAGAGTTGTATAGGAATACATAATCACCTACATTAAACTCACGCTTTTGTATCCTTTTGTCATGCCATCTTTTAACTTTTTCTTTAAACAATTTGGCATTCTCATAGGCTTGGGTTCTCCATTCATCAAGTGAGCTAATGTCAAATAACCTCTTCTCACCGGCAAGTTTGAAATCATAATTGAGCTCTTTAATAGCCCAATAAGCCTTATGTTCTAGTTCGAGAGGTAAGTGACATGCTTTTCCATAAACCATTTTATACGGAGACATACCCATAGGATTTTTATATGCAGTTCTATAGGCCCATAATGCATCATCAAGTTTCTTGGACCAATTCTTTCTAGATCTATTAACAGTCTTTTGCAAAATTAATTTGAGTTATCTATTACTCAATTCTACTTGACCACTAGACTGTGGGTGATAAGGAGATGCAATTCTATGATTAACATCATACTTAGCAAGCATTTTACGAAAAGCACCATGAATAAAATGTGAACCACCATCAGTCATTAAATATCTAGGGACTCCAAACCTCAGAAAAATAACTTCTTTAAGCATCTTAATAGAGGTGTTATGATCAGTACTACTGGTTGGAATAGCTTCTACCCACTTAGTAACGTAATCAACAGCAACTAAAATATGTGTATATCCATTAGAAATAGGAAACGGTCCCATATAATCAAAGACCCGAACATCAAATGGTTCAATAACAAGTGAATAATTCATAGGCATTTCTTGACGTCTACTAATATTACAAATTCTTTGACATTCATCACAAGATAAGACAAACTTACGGGCATCCTTGAAGAGAGTAGGCCAATAAAAACCGGATTGCAATACCTTATGTGCAGTTCTATCTCCAGCGTGGTGTCCTCCATAAGCTTCGGAGTGACACTTGCGTAGGATATGTTCCTATTCATGCTCAGCTACACAACGTCTAATAACACCATCTACTCCTTTATAGAGATGTGGGTCATCCCAAAAGTAATGTCTTAAATCATAGCAAAACTTTTTCTTTTGCTGGTATGTGAAACTAGGTGGTATAAATTTAGCAACAATGTAATTAGCATAATCAGCATACCATGGAGCAGTATGAGAAGCATTTATGACATTTAATTGTTCATCAGGAAAGCTATCATCAATAGGTAGTGGGTCATCAAGAACATTTTCTAACCTAGACAAGTTATCTTCAACGGGGTTCTCAGCTCCCTTTCTACCAATAATATGCAAATCAAATTCTTGTAGCAAGAGAACCCATCTAATAAGTCTAGGTTTAGCATCTTTATTTTCCATAAGATATTTAATAGCAGCATGATCCATGTGAATAGTTACTTTAGAATCAACAATATAAGGTCTGAACTTATCACAAGCAAATACAACTGCTAAGAATTCTTTTTTAGTAGTAGCATAATTTCTCTAGGCATTGTCTAGAGTTTTACTAGCATATTGAATAAGATTTAATTTATTATCGACTCTTTGCCCTAGAACAACACCTACAGCATAATCACTACCATCACACATAATTTCAAAAGGTAAATTCCAATTAGGTGGCTGAACAATAGGTGCATAGATCAATGCTTTCTTAAGTATTTCAAATGCTTCTCCACAATCATCGTCAAAGATGAATGGTATATCTTTTTGTAATAAATTAGTCAGAGGCCGAGAAAATTTTGAGAAGTCCTTAATGAACCTCCTATAAAAGCCGACATGACCAAGGAAACTTCTTATACCTTTGATGTCCTTGGGACACATCATCTTTTCAATAGCATCAACTTTAGATTTATCAACTTCAATGCCCCTTTCAGAAATTTTGTGCCCCAAGACAATACCTTCATTAACCATAAAGTGGCACTTCTCCCAATTCAAGACAAGGTTAGTTTCTTCACATCTCTGCAAAACTCGATCAAGGTTGCTTAAGAAATCCTCAAAAGAGGATCCATAAACGGAGAAATCGTCCATGAAAATCTCATAAATCTTTTCACAAAAGTCAGAGAATATAGCCATCATGCATCTTTGAAAGGTAGCAGGTGCATTACATAAACCAAAAGGCATACATCTATAAGCAAAAGTACCGAAAGGGCAAGTAAAAGTGGTCTTTGATTTATAATCAGCTGACACAGGTATTTGAGAGAAACCAGAATAACCATCTAGAAAGCAAAAATGTGTATGTTTGGATAATATTTCTAGCATTTGATCAATGAAAGGTAAGGGGTAATGATCTTTTTAGTAGCCTTATTTAATTTGCGGAAATCAATGACCATCCTATAACCTGTAATAATTCTTTGTGGAATCAATTCATCTTTATCATTAGGAATGACAGTAATACCTCCCTTCTTAGGAACACAATGGACAGGACTTACCCACTGAATATCAGCAACGGGATAAATTATACCTTCCTCAAGGAGCTTTAGTATTTCTTTTCTTACCACTTCTTTCATCTTAGGATTCAGCCGTCATTGGTGATCAATAACTGGTTTGGCATCTTTCTCCAAATTTATTTTGTGTTGACATAGAGTGGGACTAATGCCCTTAAGATCATCAAGAGTATATCCAATAGCAGCATGATGCTTCTTCAGAGTTTTCAATAATTTTTCTTCCTCCTTCTCTGAAAGGTTAGCACTACTAATAACAGGATATATCTTCTTTTCATCAAGATAAGCATATTTAAGAGTATCAGGAAGTGGTTTAAGCTCAAACACGGGATCACCCTTGGGTGGAGGAGGATCCCTAAAGATTTCAACAGGCAAGTTGTGTTTCAGAATAGGTCCTTGTTTAAAGAACACTTCATCTATTTCCCTTCTTTCATTCATAAACATATCATTTTCATGGTCTAGCAAATATTGTTCTAAAGGATCACTAGGAGGTACGGCAGTAGAAGCAAGACCAATAATTTCATCTTTACTAGGCAATTCCTCTTCACGGTGTTGTCTACGAAATTTAGAGAAGTTGAACTCATGAGACATATCACCTAAACCAATAGTAACAACATCCTTTTCGTAGTCTATCCTAGCATTAAAAGTATTTAAGAAGGGTCTACCAAATATAATGGGACAAAAGCTATCTTGTGGGGAACCAAGAACAAGAAAATCAGCAGGATATTTAGTTTTCCTACACAAGACTTCAACATCTCTAACAATCCCAATTGGTGAAATAGTATCTCTATTGGCAAGTTTAATTGGTGAAATAGTATCCTCTAACTTAGCTGGTGCAATATCATGCATAATTTCTTTGTATAAGTCAATAGGTATTGCACTAGCACTAGCACCCATATCACACAAGCCATAATAACAATGATCTCCTATTTTAACGGATATAACAGGCATGCCTACCACATGTCTATGTTTATCTTTAGCACAAGGTTTAGCAATTCTAGCAGTTTCATCACAGAAATAAATAACATGCCCATCAATATTATCAGCCAAGAGATCCTTAACAATAGCAATATTAGGTTCAACTTTAACTTGCTCAGGAGGTGTATAGGTTCTAATATTGCTTTTACGAACCACAATTGAAGCTTTAGCATGATCTTTTATCCTAACAGGAAAAGGTGGTTTCTCAACATAAGCAGTAGGAATAATAGGATCATTATTTGTAATAGTCTTTTCTTCAACTTTAATAGGTGCAACTACTTTTACTTCTATGGGAGGATGGTATTTAAACCACTTCTCCCTAGGGAGATCAACATGAGTAGCAAAAGATTCACAGAAAGAAGCTACTATCTCAGAGTTAAGTCCATATTTAGTGCTAAATTTACGGAAAACATCGGTATCCATAAAAGATTTAACACAATCAAACTTAGGTGTCATACCTGACTCCTTACCTTCGTCGAGATCCCAATCTTCAGAGTTGCGTTTAATTCTTTCCAATAAATCCCATTTGAATTCAATAGTATTCATCATAAAAGAGACAACACAAGAAGTATCGAGCATGGTGCGATTGTTATCAGAAAGCCGAGCATAAAAAATTTGGATAATCATTTCTCTTGAGAGCTCATGATTGGGGCATGAATATAACATTTATTTAAGCCTCCCCCAAGCTTGAGCGATGCTTTCTCCTTCGCGAGGCCAAAAATTATATATATAATTGCGGTCACGATGAACAAGATGCATAGGATAAAACTTCTGATGAAATTCCAATTTCAATCGTTTGTAGTTTCATGATCCCATATCATCACATAGCCTATACCATGTCAATGCATCTCCCTTCAAAGATAAAGGGAAGACCTTCTTCTTGATAACATTATCGGGCATACCTACAAGCTTAAATAATCCACAAACTTCATCCACATATATTAGGTGCTCATCAGGATGTAATGTTCCATCTCCTACAAAAGGATTAGCTAGCAGTTTTTCTATCATACCCGAAGGAATTTCAAAGTAGACATTTTCATTTTCAGTAGGTTCAGTAAGTTCAGTAGGTTGAGGAGAAACTCTTTGCTCTACTGGTCAGGGTGAAGATACCCCGAACAAGCCCCTCAAAGCATTACTTTCCATAGTAACAAGTAACAGTAAATTTCAGCACACTATATAATTTTTTCCTTACCAAATTCCACCTACCAAAAACGCTTCACTCCCCGGCAATGGCACCAGAAAAGAGTCTTGATGACCCACAAGTATAGGGGATCTATCGTAGTCCTTTCGATAAGTAAGAGTGTCGAACCCAACGAGGAGCGGAAGGAAATGATAAGCGGTTTTCAGCGAAGTATTCTCTACAAGCACTGAAATTATAGGTAACAAATAGTTTTGTGATAAGATAATTTGTAACAAGCAACAAGTAACAAAAGTAAATAAAGTGTAGCAAGGTGGCCCAATCCTTTTTGTAGCAAAGAACAAGCCTGGACAAACTCTTATATGAAGGAAAGCGCTCCCGAGGACACATGGGAATTATCGTCAAGCTAGTTTTCACCACGTTCATATGATTCGCGTTCGGTACTTTGATAATTTGATATGTGGGTGGACCGGTGCTTGGGTGCTGTCCTTACTTGGACAAGCATACCACTTATGATTAACTCCTACTGTAAGCATCGGCGACTACAAAAGAGTATTAAGGTAAACCTAACCATAGCATGAAACATATGGATCCAAATCAGCCCCTTATGAAGCAACGCATAAACTAGGGTTTAAGCTTCTATCACTCTAGCAACCCATCATCTACTTATTACTTCCCAATGCCTTCCTCAAGGCCAAAATAATGGTGAAGTGTCATGTAGTCGACGTTCACATAACACCACTAGAGGAGAGACAACATACATCTCATCAAAATATCGAACGAATACCAAATTCACATGACTACTAATAGCAAGACTTCTCCCATGTCCTCAGGAACAAACGTAACTACTCACAAAGCATATTCATGTTCATAATCAGAGGGGTATTAATATGCATATAGGATCTAAACATATGATCTTCCACCAAATAAACCGACTAGCATCAACTACAAGGAGTAATCAACACTACTAGCAACTTACAGGTACCAATCCCAGACTTAGAGACAAGACTTAGATACAAGAGATGAAATAGGGTTTGAGAGGAGATGGTGCTGGTGAAGAGGTTGATGGAGATTGGCCCCCTCCCGATGAGAGGAGCGTTGGTGATGACGATGGCCCCTCCCGGAGGGAAGTGTCCCCGGCAGAACAGCTCCGCCGGAGCCCTAGATTGGTTCCGCCAAGGTTCCGCCTCATGGCAAGGAGTCTCTTCCCGAAAGCTCAATATTTTTTATATATTCTGGAAATAACTTCCGTGAAGTTTCAAGACTTTTGGAGCTGTGCAGAATAGGTCTCTAATATTTGCTCCTTTTCCAACCCAGAATCCTAGTTGCCGGCATTCTCCCTCTTTATGTAAACCTTGTAAAATAAGAGAGAATAGCCATAAGTATTGTGACATAATGTGTAGTAACAACCCATAATGCCATAAATATCGATATAAAAGCATGATGCAAAATGGACGTATGAGTTGTCTATACGACACCTCCTATAGCCATTAAAACCAAGACACGTGGCATCACGTGAATGGTTAACAAAACGCACACTGTTTGAATTATACAAACGTTTGAGATATTAAAGTGACAACTATTTTTTCAAAATTCCTTTGTTGGTTGTTATTCGAGTGCGCCATCTCTCAAAATGGACACGAAAAATACCCCAGCATGTCAGGTGCCATTCCATGATAGCATGCCAAGTTTCATGAATTTCAAATGAGTTTTGGATTTACTAGAATTTAAGAACCATGTATCTCAACATTTTGCCGGCAATCAACAGTGCCTTGGTGCTTGAAATTCATTCTCATTTCTTGCATGGCACCTAAGCATGCAACCAAGGACACATATTTGATTCTCCAACCAATTTATATGCACTAGAGCATGTGGCCGTATTTCAAATTTGAATTATGCACATAAAATGCCTAGAAAACCCGGTTAATGTACGAAATGTCCAAACGAACCCCGAAAAATTCCAAAACTTAACACAACACTCCTGTTGTTCTATGTTGACACTAGAAATTTTTGAAAGCAATAAGAGGCAACAGATATCGTTTCGTCCCCAAAGGTGGCACGTTCCCTACCGAAATCATCAGGCTTGTTGTGAGAAGCTTTGGTTTGTGAGAATCTTATACCCAAACCTGCCTCAAATGAGACAAAAAAATTACCATGCCAAATTTCATGAATTTCAGATGAGTTTTGGATTTACTAGAATTTAAAAATCAGATATTTCAATATTTTGTCGGCAATCAATAGTGCCCTGGTGTTTGAAATTCATTCTCATTTCTTGCATGAGACCTAAACATGCACCCGAGGACACATATTTGATTTTCAACCAATTCATATACACTGGAGCATCTGCATGTATTTCAAATTTGAATTATGCACATCAAATGCCTAGAAAACTCAGTTAATGTATAAAAATGTCCAAACGAACCCTAAAAAATTCCAAAACTTAACACAACACTCCTGACATGTAAACCGAACCATGTAAACCGAATAAACCGAACGCACAGTGTGAACTCCTGTCGTTCTATGTTGACACTAGAAATTTTTTGAAAGCAATAAGGGGCAACAGATATCATTTCATCCCCAAAGGTGTCGTGGTATTTGAAATTCATCCCCGTTTCTTGCATGGGACATAAGCATAAACCCTTGGACACATATATGATTATACAACCCATGTTGGTGCACCGGAGCATGTGCATGTAGTTTAATTTTGAATTGTGCACCTGAAATGGCTAGAAAACCAATTTAATGTATAAAATGTCCAAATGAACCCTGAATAATTCCAATTCTTTTACGACACACATATAGTTGCATGTTCACTGCAGATAAAAGTTCTAGCAATTCAAACACCATCTATTGCCGCTGTGACCCATTATGTAATTCAAATCAAGATGAAAAATCAAGTAAATCTCACATAATTTATTATCACCAACCGTGTGAGATGCAGTACAAAATATCATGGAGCACCGTCGGTGTATAGTATGCCTATGGCTTACGCGAGAAGGTGCGTCGGCTACAGTCCACAGCCGGCGTGTCAAGCACACTAGGTGTCACGTGACTGAAAAATCAATTTGATTCGGCCGATTCGTCATGGGCCATCAGATGTACGATGGATGGTCAGACCGGTTTCTTCCATCACTAGTCATGTTCATCTTCTTCCACAGCCACCCACCAACTAACAGCCAAACCGCCGGTGTCAGTACCCCGCTAGCCTCGCCGCCCCACCCTCCCCTCAACCGCCACCCACTGCCTCCCATCATCCTCTAACCCCGATGATGAACATATATTTTCAGTGAACTTGCACCCCCCCCCCCACCACACCCACACACACAAACACACACACACACTCCTAAGATGGATACTGTAGTCACCTGCCACCCTAAGATAGATATCGGGGTTATCTTCCATCCTAAGATAGACACATAAGGCTTCTTCGGCAGCTGCTCCTTCCTTTCCTCTGGACGCTACTTCTTTCATACGAAAAGCAACATCTTAAAAATAATTTTTTGGCGACTGAAAAGTAGCTACACTGAATTTGTTATGAATCCAGTAGGAAGTCACGAATTTTCTTTTTTGATATTAAAACAAAAAGTCACGATAAATATGAGTGTGGTGATTGGTTAATGATGAATCAAGGACGTTGAATGGCCAGTGCCAACTAGGGCCATCCGTCGATCGATTATACTCCCTCTGTTCCTAAATATAAGGCTTTTTAGAGATTTTAATATGAACTACATTCATATGTATATAAACATATTTTAGAATGTAGATTCACTCATTTTACTCCGTATATAGTTCATATTAAAATCTCTAAGAAAAACTTATAAGGAACTGAGGGAGAATATTTTTTCTTGAGGGACAGTGATTATATTTTTGTGTGCTTCTGGGATGGCTTTGGCCGCGGCGAGGCGCGTGAGCTATTTCTCACCTGTTGCGAAAAGAACTTACGTCTTGCCTCTGCCACACGCTACTGGGACGGTAGCTGCCGTGCAGTCTTTTTTCTGTGGTTTCTTGTTTGTTTTTTACTGCAACACTTTTAGTTAAGTTTTCTTTGGTTTTTCTCTCTTCCTTTTATTTTTCTTTTTCTTCTTCATTTTTAAGTTTATTTCTCCAGTTTTCATCGCTTTTCTTTGATATTTTTTCTTTTTTCCATACAGATTGTACATTATTTATACATGTTTTCGAACACTTCTAAAATACATTTTTAAATATTTTTCAAATGTGTGTTAATTTTTTTTAAAAATACATGTTGATTTTTTCTGAATGATCCTAACATGTTTTTAAACTATGTTCCTTTTCTTACATTTTAGGTTTTTAAAAATGTTTAAAAGATATTTTTGAGACGAATAAGTATTTTCTTAAATGTAGTGTGCATTTTTTGAATGTAACGAAACATTTTTGAATTACACTGACTTTTTTATTGTATAAATGTTTTTAAAAAATATCATATATATTTTCTGAAATGTGTGCACAATTTTTAAGTGTCACATAAATTTGTTTTTATATTATCTCTACATTTGAAGGGGAGCCTTGGCGCGGTGGTAAGTTGCTGCCTTGTGATCATGAGGTCATGGGTTCAAGTCCTGAAAACAGCCTCTTACAAAAATGTAAGGAAAGGCTGTATACAATAGACCCAAAGTGGTCGGACCCTTCCCCGGACACTGCGCAAGCGGGAGCTACATACACCAGGTTGCCCTTTTTTTTTCTACACTTCATGAACATTTTTTCAAATTTTCCATGAAAAAATTTAAAATTAACCAAATTATGTTTTTGAAATATATTTATTTAGCATGTTTCAAAACATAAACAAAGAAAAATAATAAAAAAACACATGTGTGATGTCAGCGTGATAAACCCACATGGCTACTAGTCGGCCCACTACCGCCCCCCGGTAGGGGAGGCGAGGTACTGCATCGTATAAAGCGAGATATAGCCGCACCTGCTAGGCAGCGCAAGATCTATGTATTGCCCATCCTGATTTGTAGTACCGTTGGGCCAGATTAATACTGTAGTAGCGCGCCCATTTCTTTCATGTGGCTTTCTTGTAGGTTACTAGTAGATGTGTATCCAGGTACCTACAGGAGCTCAAGATGCTGGCTGTACCAGCCACTAACCCGAGTCAGGGAGGTGCCCGGGCGTCGATCGCTGGCATTCAGCGCCCAAAAGCACCACCGCCGGGCCATGCAAAGATCCACGTTGATGCTTCTTGCAGCAAGGGGTTAGGAGGTGCAGCAGCAGCAATGTGCCGGGACGAAAAAGGAGCTTACCTGGGAAGTTCTGCATTGGTGATTGCAGGCGTCGACGACCCAAAGATTCTTGAAACAATTGCGTGTAGGGAGACGCTTGCTCTGGCACAAGATCTCCATATTCAAAACCTGCTAGTAGCATCAGACTCTAAGGGGGCAGTTGGAGCGATCATCAATAGAAGCCATGAAACGAGTGGAGCTATCGTTACGGAGATTCAGAACATAGCTGTTAATTTGAGTTGTAATTTTTTTTTGAAGGTCGTGTCGTCAATGTCGAGGCACATAGATTAATTAGCCAAGCATGCTTTTTCTTTAGGTCCGGGGCGCCACTTGTGGTTAGGCCAACCTCATGACCAACGTTGTATCCCACTCTTTGTGGATTTTGCTGAATAAAGCTGGTTTTTTCCCTCAAAAGAAAAACTAGTAGATGTGCACGTGCAACACATGTGTTGAGAAAATTAGTCATAACAATGTGATGATTCAGACAATGTAATGATACACATATAGTTAATTCATGTTGCTAATTACAGATAGAAGAGTAGGTGTTGTATTTGAACCTGAATTGCTACTGAGATATATATGGCTTGGATTTAGCTCTTTGGACCCCGATAAAAGACAGATATAGTGCAATTCTATCTCATCACGTGCACCTTCTCTTTCATCATGTCGGACACACAACTCTATTTCTTCAAAATCCATAGTAAGACGTGTAGAACAAAGATCTTCAATATAGAGCAAACAAAGGCCTTAGAGTTGCAAGAAAAAACTCTACAACACACAGACAACTCTGGTTCTTCAAAACGTGCCAAGCTTCTATGGTTACAATTGAGAGCGACTATTTCAGGCTTGAAAAGATTTTCTCTTCGGTCAGTTTTCCCTCCATCCTCCCATATTATGCATCCAACGGACTGTAACCTTCTTCCTCCAGGCACACGAACGCCCGCACTGCAGCCTCGCCTCCCTGGTCTGCCCGAGTTGCCGTTGCTGCCACCGGTCATCCCTCTAACCCACCTCCACCCAAACCCCACAACCCGCTGCATGTCCTTGCTGACGACGCTGGGACAAGTTGCGTCGTCCCTGCCTCCATCCAGATCCTAGATCTTCATCTTGGAGACGCCACCACAAGTAGTGTCGTCCCCGCCTCCGTCCAGGTCCTAGCTCAGCATCTTGGAGACATTGCGGCAGGCAGTGTCGCCTCCATCTCAGCCTTAGCTCTGTCTTACCTACTTCTCAGGCACATGTCGACAAGCTGAAGGCTCAAAATTCCAGTCACCTGAAAGCAGCCAGTAGGCATTTGGACCTCACGTTTATAAGAAAGAGAATTAGGAGTACATATCGACTGATGGTTACTCTCGATAGTGAGCATATTATTGATTGTGAACCCATATTAGGCTATTTACACAGAGGAATGAAAAAAATCATGGAAAACCGAACTATTATACAATACTTATCTTATCTAACAAAGATATAGAGAGATTGTAGAAAGGGATAGGATAGTTATTTTTGCAAGAGACTTGTTGTAAATTCCTTATATAACTTAAAAAACAAAAAAAGGGTGGTCAACATTCTGGTGCAGACTTCACTATCCCGATTGATTCCGTTATAGCAGCATGATATTCCAAATTTTATCATGATCTCACATATGAGCTCAAAAATTAAAATAATCTAGTCACATATCCTAGCTCTAGGTAATACTAAGGTTACATTTTTTATCCTAGCAAAATTACATAAACCCTTCCTTTCTAAAAAGATTTAGCATCAGGACATGCGTGCAGTCCCCTTTTAAGATATTAATGTAAATCAATTGATTAACCAGCAATACTTCTATTCTTGGAAATTATAGAAATTATAGAAGTTTATTGGATTTCGGAATTGATTTATCTAGTAAATTAAGATCAGTTCCAAATATATAATTCAACCAAAACTTGATTTCACCACAACCATAGTAATTAGAGCAGAAGTTCCTATCCATTCTATCACCCCTATACATATCACAAACTTCATTCAAAATACATACTGCCGAGTGCCGACTCAAAACCATCCAATACTCCTAGTCTTATATAGATTGCACACACTCTTAAACCAAACCCTCATTAAAACAATACATCAACCAGCTATACACCCAAATGTATGTACATATATTTGTACCAGCAATCTGTTGCTAGGTGGTACATATATTTTGGTCCAGTGATGCTCAAGATAGATCAGTGATTGCCCCCATCCTGAAGGAAGTGAACCAACTAAGTAGAGTTTATTCTAGTTTTTAATTTAGGCTTGTGCACAGACCAGCTAATGTTGCTGCTCACCTGTGTGCAAAAGATGCTTCGCCTGAGCGGCAAAGGTGTGCTTGGATAAATATGAATCATGGCTTCGTTTTCAGCCTTCAGCTTGACTATAACTCTACTTATTCAGTCCGGAAAAGCTCCTGATTCCCCAAAAAAAGTGCACGTGCATGAAACAAGGATCTAGCAAAAAAACACTTAAATACAGTCAAATTTTGAAAAAAAAAGGAATAGAAGTATGCAGAAGGAGCAACACATCTCTGTTTATAAGAAGTACACAAACCACATATTTCATATTCAGGAAAGGAAACCAAGATATAACCAAGAAAAAGAAAACATAGGATCCATAAACGTAAGATTCTGTAAATTGATGAGGCAGCACTAACCTCATCAAAACTTTTCCCATCATGAATAGCCCGTTCGTGTCTCTCTTCATTGAGTTGTTTAAAGAGTTGTCCTTCTATATGATCGCTAAGCATGGCCCTTGGCAGATCTTTAGCCCCAAGAACAAAATTTTGTGGCAAAGGCATACGTAAGCCATGCTCGATCTCCCAAACAGAGCATTTAGGGCAAGTTTAATCTGCTTCTTTGGAATCACCCCATTTGAAATTTAAAAGGGCACAAATTAGACGCTGCCAACGTTCACATTTGTCACACATTACACAATGTAGATTCAAGTACGAAGTTTATCCTTAGGAAATTGATTACCTTCCACCTGAATTGTGAACTGTGAGTCTCATTGTAACACAAGATACAGAAATTGTGACAAGTCTCAAGTAGCAGTAGCAGTATAGTATGCATTTCATTTTATCCAAGCAACACAAGGACAACAATAAATTGGTGGAGGCTAAAAAAGAGGTTCTCTACTTTGTAAAGCTTGCATATGTAATCATTTTCAGTGTATTCAATCACTTGGTACTTTAGAACTTTAGCATTGCTCTGTCAAATGATGGAACATAATAAATAGTTTACACTTTGTAGTGCAATAAGCATATAATTGTTTAATATGCTTACACTATGAACAATGGTAATATCAGTGAAACATGTACATAGCTATGAACATGGATCGACCATTATTGTCATAAATGAAACTTATATAAGAAAATTGCAAACGGAACTTCTTGATAAAACATGAAAATAGATCATTGTACACTCATGCTTCATAGCTATGAAGCACCGGCGGTACGGATACGGCGATAAGGAAACGGGGATACGGTAATTTCAAGAAACAATAATACGGCGGTATGGTGGGTATATATAAATAATTAATAAAATGGTACATAAAGAAGAACAAATAATCTATGTGCGAAATGGCATGAGATCAAAATACTGCCCCTTTCGTTGCCTTCATGCCTCTTTTTATATCATCAATGACTGAATGACCATTAATTTCCTAGATCCTCATAATTGAATGTTGTGTATCTCTGGACTCACTCCCTGGCCAGCACAGCAACAACATCAGGAGGACAGCAGCAGTAAGCAACAACATCAACAGGTGAGCAGCAGCAACTACAATGTCAGTACAAAACAAAGCATAGCCGCATACAAGATGCAAGCATTATACAAATATATACAACAAAGCAGCAGCAGGACAGCAGCGACAAGCACCCAATGACAAGCCAATAAGCACGCAGCGTCAAGCACAGACAGCACACACACGCAGCCGGCAAGGCGGAAGGACGGAGGCATGGCCAGGCCGGACTTGGCTGAGTCCCTGTGGCAAGATAACAAAGTGAGGCCCTTTGCCGGTTCAAGTGCCAATTATACCTTATATTTGTACTAAAATTTCTTCAATGACTTCCTTTTGAGAATTTATAAACTCACGTGTTAATCTTCTCTTTCTTTGGTTTTTCATGTTACAAATACTTTTGGGATGACATCTTAAAACACAAAGGCATGAAACTTGAAAAATCAAACCTGGAGGAGGGAGAGTGACCATGGCACAACACCACATAGGCGTGAAAGAAATTCAGCAACGAACGCTTGCCGATGGAGTAGTACTACTATACACACTACTAGAAAAAGGTCTACTAATGGCGCATCAGTTTTGCCTACTAATAGCGCATCTCTAGTGCGCCATTAGTATCACGCCATTAGTATTTATTACTAATGGCGCATCACTGGTGTGCCATTAGTATCTGGTATACTAATGGCGCACTGCGGATGGATGCACCATTAGTATACTTGGCATACTAATGACGCACTGTTTGGTGATGCGCCATTAGTATACTTTGGCATACTAATGGCGCACTCTATAGTGATGCGCCATTAGCATGAATATTAGGGTTTTTTTACTTTTCTGATTTTTTCACAGGTTACAAAATATATTATTTGACAAAATATAGACATTAGCACACAACAACAGATTCATCGAATACAATAGAAGATTAGTCTCCGAATACAATTCATCATATTAGTCTCCGAATTCAAAAGACCGAACAAAGATAGAACATTACAAGTCTCGAGACCGCGAGTAGCGAGTTTGTCAAAAGTAATACTAATCCTAACAAGTCCTACTAATCATCATCATACAACTTCTACTCGTTATTAATAACAAGTCATACGATCATCATCTTGATAGTCATCGAACCAACCCTACTTAATTGTTCTTAGCACATGATCATCAGTATTAGGCAGGACCTAAATACCATATTTAAGCTAAAATAGCATAAAACAATATAGACTCTGGCTCTCCATTATGGAGAATGGAGAACATCCTGTCTCCAATTCTTGCGCTTCGCTTCCTTTTGCTTCCAAGAAGCTCCTTACGACTGTCCATACATTTTTTCCATCCTTTGATTTTCTTGTCTCCACTTCTTTTAGAAATCTCGTATGGACAGTTGAGATTCGTAGGATGACCTGGCTGTATGTTCAAAACATTAAGACTACCTTTCTGATACATCAAATGAGGCACACAATTCTCTAGGATTAGCTGTTGAAAAACATAGTAATAACTTCATAGTTAGCAATGATGTACTAGTTTTAGAATTATGCAAAAGATGCACGGATGTCGTAATAGTAAAAATCTTACCAGGGTATCTCCATGGTAGTTACCGTAGTTGAACACATGCACTAGTGGCACGTATTTACCATAATGTTGAGGAGTTTGATTGTGGATATTGTAATTCTCAATGTCAGTACAAAATCCGACCAGATGATTTTTCTCCTTGTAAGTTGTTAATTCAGAGCCATCGGTGTAGTGGGTTTTATCTACCATCTCCCGCACATTCTTTGAACAATAAAAATAAGCTGTCAACGGAAATAAGCT
Source organism: Triticum aestivum (assembly GCF_018294505.1). NCBI lineage: Eukaryota > Viridiplantae > Streptophyta > Magnoliopsida > Poales > Poaceae > Triticum > Triticum aestivum. Next base: position 48,928,187 of record NC_057794.1, on the reverse strand, counting down.
GTCAACTATTTTGAAATAAACAATATAAATTAGCTAATAACTATGTTTGAGAAACTCACATAGCGGTAGAACTGAAGGCGTATCAATAAGGACCCAAATGTCCATATTGTCTTGGTTGATGTCAGGATTACCAAGATCCATGGTGATAAGCATACCCTCATCAAAACCATACATCTTGCAAAATGCTTCCCAATTTTTGCAACCAAAATGGGTTACGCTCTCAAAATTATATAGATTTACTTCAAAGTCCACATCGTGATGAGTCCTTAGGTGAATTTTCTTTGTTTCAGAAATTTCATGGTCTTCAAAATCCATCCTCTCGAAGACATAGCGTCTTGCATGGCATGGGATAAGCTATACTCGAATTGTAAAAGATGAAAATTACACGTTGAAATAGTTGAAGTCATGCTTAATTATGAAAATAACACTTGTCGTCATTGTGTACCGTTTCAACTTCGAATGTCTCCTCGAGCTTAATGCTGAAGCACCGATCATCGTCCAGGTGAGGCATGTCGCACAGACCTCGATCGTCGTGGCACCAGTCGCACTCCCCCGGGAGACTTTCGTCGTCCGATGACGACATATCCTACGTTCATAATTCAAAACTACATCATTTAGGGTTTGCCGACACCGAGGCATCCTAAAAGCTAAGCTTTTATCATTTAGGGTTTGTCGACGCCGAGGCACCCTAAAAGCCTAAGCTTTCATCATTTAGGTTCTTATCGACACCGAGGCACCCTAAAAGCCAAGGTTTTATCATTTAGGGTTTGTCGACACCAAGGCATCCTAAAAGCTAAGCTTTTATCATTTAGGGTTTGTCGACGCCGAGGCACCCTAAAAGCCTAAGCTTTCATCATTTAGGTTCTTATCGACACCGACGCACCCTAAAAGCCAAGGTTTTTATCATTTAGGGTTTGTCAACGCCGAGGCACCCTAAAAGGCTAAGCTTTCATCATTTAGGTTCTTATCGACACCGAGGCACCCTAAAACTTATGGTTTAATGTAGCAAGAATAAAGGGGCAGTTGATCCTACTTAATTAAGTACTAAGATACCCCGGCCCATGCATTAGTCGCAAGAACCCCATATGTCCTATTTTCAGCAAAGTCATGCTAAAATTCACGGAAAATTTCAGCATGACCTTTGCTGAAAATAGGACACATGGGGTACCCGAATTTGCCGGAACGGAAGTTAATCGACATTCCGGCAAACTCAAGGGCCTCTCGGGGTACCTGCAAATTCATCACGACACAATGGTCGGAGACAAAACCAAGCAAACTAGCAAGATGATCATCATCTTTGCAAGTCATTACTTGTCAAACGCAGAAGTGCATAACACAAGCTTACCGACATAGACCAAGATGATCATCAATTTTGAATCAATAGACATACTTCTCAAAATAAGACCCTAAGCTTTAAAATGACAAGGTTGATTCAAAATTATCAAGCATATAGCTTAGGGTCTGTACGGTACTTGTTAAACCTACCTAATAAACTCCATATGACCACATAAAACCCTGTTTAACACACCTGTAAAGAGGAACAACCCCCCTAAGGAGCTAGAAAGCTATATGAAACAAAATTATCAAGCATAGTCATACAAATTCAGTACTGTATGAAACAAAATAGGTACAACAAGTAGCTGCTAGAGTCATATGCTGAGAGTAGGTGTCAGCTTAAGACATTCTGAAATAGTAAATAACTAAAGGGCACTTTATTATGCACTTAGTAACAAGGTATATTGCATGATTCATAATTTTATAGGAGACCAATAGTAGAAATTTGATTGGGAGTGCTCCATTTCACTAGCGGCCCATTTCACTCACTTTTGCAAAGCATCAGGGCACCAAAGTGTCCATAGGCAGCAACAACTCTACCCCGATTTCAGCTAAAGACAAGGCGAGCACGGCTAATCCAGCTACAATACACGAAGCTACAGAGAGTAGCTACCCAATGATGCCCGCCTTCATGAGTGCCATGCCGATCTTGACGACAAGGTAAAGAAAGGCCAAGGAAACCAAATCCCCAAAAAATGTTTGCCCTCAATCAAGGCATGATCCATCCTTCCTAACCATCACTGTCAATCTAGCTACTAGCTCTAGGTGGCCCTAGGGTTTGCAGGGGAGGGGTGGAGGAGAAGGGAGGAATCACCTGGGGGGGATGGAGGAATGGAGGAAGACGTCGGGGGTGCGGGCGCGGGCGGAGGGGCTTGGGCGGGAGGACGTAGAGTGCGCGGGCGCGGGCGGAGGGGGGACGACGAGGGAGGCGGCGCTCGGCTTGGCATCGCGTGGCCTGGCTGAGCTAAGGTAGAGGCGGTCGTCATCTCCTCCTCCTCCTGGTCCTCCTCCTCCGGCTCAGGGCGCGGGGGCGCGGGGGCGGCGGTGCGGGGGAGCTGCTGTGGTGGGGGGCGCGGGGGAGCTACGGTGGTGGGGGCGCGGGGGCGGCGGGGGTGGAGTCCGGAGAGGGACGAAGGGGATCTGGCGAGAGGGAGAGGGAGGAATTAGCTAGGGGGGAAGCGTACTAATGGCGCACCTGCGGTCGGTGCGCCATTAGTAATTTTTTTTACATAGCAATGGTGCACCAGGCAGAGTGCGCCATTAGTAATCTTTTTTATATAAATAGCAATGGCGCACCAGGGAGAGGTGCGCCATTAGTAATCTTTTTTTATAAATAGCAATGGCGCACCAGCCAGAGGTGCGCCATAAGTAATTTATTTTTGTTTTTTGTTGCATGTAATAAACTTTTAGAAAATGAATATGAATATGAAACAATAATATTTTTTATAAAAACAGTAATAATTGTTGTTTAACAACAATTGTAGTCTACACTTATTTTTTTAAATGAATATG
>NC_057794.1:48899501-48925093 GCF_018294505.1 Triticum aestivum | reverse complement strand
GAGGCTGCGGGGGGTGCTCGTCGGCGGCGATGGAGCGGGGGAGGGTGCGGTGGGCCGTCGGCGGTGGTGGAGCTAACGGGGGAGGGTGCGGGTGGGATCGAGATCGAGATGAAGGGGGATAGCGATCAAGATGAAGGGGCATCGAGATCGAGATGGAGGGGGATAGCGATCGAGATGGAGGGGGATCGAGATAGAGTGTCCACTACTAGGAAAAGGCCCACTAATGGTGCACCAGTTTTGCCTACTAATGGCGCATCTTTGGTTCTCATGAATATTCAATATTTTATCATATTAAATATGAAAAAATATCATCAAATTTGAAAAAATATTCATGAATTCAAAAAGTGCCCATTAATAGTTTTGCAAAAATATTAAATTAGTAATGGCCCACTATGCAACGATGCCTCATTAGTAGTTTTGCAAAAAAGTAAAAAAAATACAGTAGTGGCGCACTCTGTGGCTGGTGCGCCATTACTAGTTCAAGCTACTAATGACGCACTCTGCCCGGATGCGCCATTAGTATGTTTGAAAAAATGAAAAAAAAATTGATACTAGTGACACACCTTGTGTCTGGTACGCCATTAGTGTCTTCCACACTAATGACGCATCTCCACATGATGCGCCATTAGTATATACTAATGGCACACCACATGTCTGGTACGTTATTAGTGTTATTTCCATCTATAATCTTTTTTCTAATAGTGACACGTCTTCTCTGAAATTAGTAGTACTGATTACTGACCAGGATTGATGTAAAATGTATTGACCTTGATTGCCGGAATTACTAATGGAGTAGAGTAACCTTCTCTTGCTCTCTCAAGTGGAGCATATGGAGAATTAGTACAGCCCAAAAAGAAGTAAAGCACAAATTAGATCGGATACAAAGCAAAGCAACCTGCTCCGCTTATAGAGGAGTATCTTTTACTGACCAATGCAAATTAGAGAGTGAATCATAGGGATCAACGAATCACTGATGGCTTGGTGATTGCTGGCACCGGCTGCACATGCCCAGGCCAGGGCCTAACCGGAGGAGAGCAGTTACCTTGCCGGGGACGGTGCGGATTTTAAACCGGCAGGGGGAAGAGGGATCGGCGCCGCAGCGCCGCGGGCTCGCGCGCGGCCTTGTTTGCCGGCGGCCGCCACACATGCGCCCACTTCGTCCTTTGGGAGGAGACTGGTGCGGCCAGAGAGGCGAGGGGGAACGGGCGCCGCCGCGCCGCGGGCTTGCACGCGGCCTCCATGGCCGACCCGAAAGAGCGCGACCACGCTTCCCCTTGTCTCCCGGCGGTGGCCGCACTCCTTCCCGGCTCCGGCTTCCAGTGCATGCCGCTCCGGGCCGCTCTGGCGAAGAGCGTGCCGATGAGGGCGTTGTGCGGGCGGCGGGGAGAGTGCCCGGGAGGTTGTCGCGGAGCAGTTCGGCTGAGGATTGGGGGTTGCGTCATTGTGGGAGAAGGGAGGAGGCGGCGCTGTTTTTCTCGATCTGGGAAGAGAAAGAAGGATCGGGGAGGCACGTTTCAGTTGAAATCGGGCTGAAAATTAGGGAGCTGCTAGCGGAATTGAGGGCGTGATTGTTTCGCTCGTGCGGGCGTGAGAACGGCAGAGTTTTCGTTCGCCCCGAACATGTTCTCTTGTTTAATAGTTGTATAGACTAGCAAAGCCTGCGTGGCGGCATGTCGCGTCCTTGATACGGTCATATTAAATGAATTATGCTTTTTTATTAACAATAAGTTTTATAAAATTTGAGATCGCAGAGTTTTGTATGGAGAAAATATTAGTGCATCAAAATAAGATAAAAAGAAGCATGTTTTTATTGTCATCATGCATGTTGCATGTGCTAAACAGGAAAGACATAGTTGGTACATCTCTGACACATCTATTTACTTGGGCCGTGTACGGCGTGTTGTACAGAGAACAAACACTATGCGATGATGCTACTGCGATAAGATGAGAAAAACATAAATGGTTACTGCCAAATTAGATCATTCTGTTGTAGCCTCCTGCAGGATTAGTGTTTGTGGTAAAGTGATAGAGACACAATGATAGGATCTTCACTATGTGGGCGCTGAGGGGAATTGCATAGCAGAACTACGTCAGAGAAGTCATTGCATATCTTTGCTAGAATTTTTGTTTGCCTTGCAAACTCGTTCTGCTGAGTGGTTATTATTAATTACTGACGGGCCATATTAAACCGTTTTTCTTTTACTACTTCAAGTACATAATAGCTGTAATCATTAATGGTGATATTATGGTTGGCACAAATGTACTCCAAGGCTGCTTGAGCAGCCTTTTCTTCAGCTTCATCTTGTGTTTCAGCAAGTTCTCCTGTAAATATCATCAGATTTCCACTCTAAGTGCACAGTAGATGTGGTGCGCCAATGAGAACCCATGCTTCTATCATGCCTCCAGGGCGGTTCCAATGGGCATAGCCTTTTACATCAAATTTGGTTGCTAAGCTGACTGCAAATACGTCTCGTATATACACTATTAATTCTTCTTGCTGCATGCAAATACATGGTAGTCAGTTTAAAATACTGAATAGAGATTGTTCTCACCGTGTCGCTCGCACGGCTGTAGTCGCAATGAGGGTAGCCTTGGTAGGTACTCCCTCTGTCATTCTTATAAGACCTTGAAGACATTTTAGACAATGTGCAAAACAACCTATTTTGAGTTAGTAATTTTTTGGCGCATAGTGAGAAACTGAAATTGATACCGCGCGTAGGCGTAGTACGTTTACTTACGACTAGTAAGCGTGTATGTGTAACGCACGTCTCAATCAAACCACATCAAATTTATGTGGGTATAAGTTTTTTAATTCATTCTTTAGGAAGACCCCTTATTTATGAACAAAAGGAGAAGTACAACCCCATCAATTATCTTTTGAGGATGCCATGTATAGTTCAAGAAGACCATGACGAAATCATAACTATATAGAAAATGTCCCAAATCAATGGCAATCGACTGGATGAACACCTCCACTGCTCATATACGGGCGTAGCCTATTTAGTCTATTGTATAGTAAAAATGGAATCAAATATCCAATGAACATTCCATAATGCTTATTTTCTTGGGTGAACTTCAAAAAACATAGAAACATTGTCCACGTGAACGTGGTGTCTATGAAAAGTTGGAACAAAGTTATCAAAAAAAATAGCAGCCTTTGAAGAACTGAATTAGTTTCCCTCTTGGATTTGGGCTGCTTGTTATCTTCATAATTTGAAGGCTCGACGGCAGCGGTAAAACCACCCATGGGAGTAATAATGACGTGAGCCGGAAGAGTCGGACAGTTTTCAGTCTCTCCTGGAGTGGAACTACAGTTTAGACATACATTATCTATTGTGTATATAATTGCAGAACATCTAGAAGCTAAAAAAATCAATAAAGCGTTAGATTCACTGTAAGGAATGGAGAGAGGGAATTTAACATTTTCTCTATGACATGGATGTCATGCAAGCAACCCTTTCTCTACCCTAAGCTTAGTTCTGACATGAGTTAAACATGTCACCATGCTTCAACATCTTAGCAGTGCAGAAAGGCTACTATTCTAGAATGGTTAGAATATAAGGAAATTGGGCATGAGCACATAAAGGGCTATAAAAATTATTGTTTCGCAAAGCTAATCAGGACTGAAAAAGAACAAACACAAAATTTAGGATGACCAAAGCCATACAAAGACCTTCCTAACTTTGATAAATATACCCTCACGAGAAGAAATCACACTAAATTAACAACGGATATATAAATAAGTTTAAAAAGGCTAAAATGAAGGAAATGCCTAATGTCATGGTGCCTTTAGTTATTCATGTGCATATCCAATAGTAAGCATGATCTAATGAGAGAAGAAAAGTTTCAAAGTTATCAGTTGATACAGAATGTGCAGCAAGAATATATATTTGATAAACTATTCAACAGTAAGTATGATGCATCTTATTAGAGGAAAAGCAACAAAAAAATCCTGGTAAATTTAAGAAGAGAGATGTAGCTAAGCTGTGTAGAAAGATCTTACCAGTGCTTGCAAAGGAGTCAATTGCAGTAGCAGTTGTGTAAGAGATGATGCACTGATGATTTCCATCTGCTCATGACTTGAAACCAGCGGCAGAGTATACGGATGAAGTTATCATCAAAGCATGGTTTCAGAACTTGACTACAAGAAAAAGGAAGTGATAAGAAATTAATACTAACTAAGCAACGAACTGGAATACATATATATGTATATAATCATCACAACAGTATTCTTCCGGCAGTCACTGCTATCTGACGATGCGGCGCTTCTTGCCGCCGCCGTCGCCTCCCCGGCCGAACCCACAACCATTCATATCCCCTTTTCACATTAATTATCCCTGATGTTGTTTTACAAAGATGACCACAAATTCTGAATATCCCTTCCCCCACTACAGTAATTAAGCGCAAATCAATCATTTCTTCTCATAGCTTTTCAGAAATACAACAAAATCCAAGAGCGGTTAATATTGAATACATAGAAATCACCAAAGAACGCAAGAGTGGCAGAAGGGGGGTGATGTAACCTTCAATCCGACAGAGAAGCCGAGGCACGTGGCAAGGGTGGCGCTGCCGCCCCAGCAGAGGGCGCAGAGCGTTACCACTTGTCCTCACACGCTCATAGCGACCTATCCTATTGGCGCTTCTCCTCTTCGCCTCCATCATTGCCGGAGCAGGCAAGGGAGAAGGGGCTGGGTTCCTACCGCCGCCACCATTAGGACTTAAAAGCTCAGAGAAATGCACTCAAGCATTAAAATGAAAGAGGCTCACCTGGCATAAAATTCACAAACATCTGCTTTGAAGGCTGCATATTCTACCAACTTCCTGTTAGAAGAAAAACAATAGTTTGATATGAGGGAAACTTTGTATGAAATATTTCCAGTATATGTTTACGGTAATCACGTGCCCAAAAAAATCTTACTTTCTTACATGACCAAAAAATAACATATCCAGAAACAACATGAGGGAGAGGAGTTTATCCTTCACTATGTCATATATATTACCTTGATTCACCTCATATGCAGCCTTCCTAGATTTCCCATCAAACACCCTTGTCGACATGACACATAAACTATCTTCAGAAACAACATGAGAGAGAGAGAGGTGGTTAAGTTAGCAAATGGTAATAAGAAGGGTAAATCAAGAATCAATGTAGATGAACTGCAGCAGCATCAATCGTTCTGCTTTAACATTACAGTCAACAAAAACAAAAGACGAACTCAAGAATCCTATTTACCTTCCTATGAGCATGCTTCTACACAGGAAGTTAGTAGAATATGCAGCCTTCAAAGCAGATGGAAATAAACATGCATATTTTGAACAAATCATACAAAATACATTCTGGAACTATGTCACACTGCAATCTGCAACTGCATATGGAAATAAGGTCACTCTAATCAGGGTACTGAATTTTGATATCGACACGCCATAAATGGACAAAGTACCTTCACAGGAGTACTTTCAGTGAACATGCATCTGTCGTATAATAATGTGAACAAAAGCAATTTTAGTGATCAAATGATGAAAGACCCATAACAGGGTCCGGTGCAACATTACCTCTGAACCGTAGGCGCTGTGAGTAGATCGTAGTGGAGAAGGTGTCTTCGTGCTCGGGCAATACATCGCTTCTGGTTGTATTCCGCTCTCTTCTCATCAGACATTCGTGCAAACCAATTTTGACCACTTTTTGGTATTTGTTCTTGCAGTTTTTCACCCGCTTGATTTGCATTCACATGAGTATGCGTATTTGTCAGACCTTTAAACGGGGAACGTTCCCCTGATCCTAATGGGGATGCAGGCGGATGATGATCCTTCATCCGTGGCATGTCAAAAAAATAGGGAACATTTTAAATCAGTACAAGCACATAATGATGCTACACCTCTGGATAAATTTAATACAAAGGGATGTGACTGAATTCTTAAATGTTGGAGAAAGTACACATGGATCTTAACTGAAGGTATGCTAAGTTCTCATCTAATATTGAGAAGCTGAATTTTTAAATTTTGCAAACAAGTAACCCTAAAATCTGAAGTCTTGTTTGGATTTAGTGCAAAAAGTAAACTCTCAAGTCTTGCCTGAATTCAGTGAAACAAGAAAGGTTTTTGTGTATAAAAAGGTACATCTAAAAAGGTGACAAAAAGGACCTTAGCTGCAGCAAATGTTGATGAATGCCAATGGTCTAAACCAGTAGAAATAAACTATCTGTTGTTAGGGAGAAGGCAAATAAAGAACATATGAATAATCTTAGTGAGATTACCTGAATTTCAGATATTAGTAGATCATTGAAAACATCCTCGAAAAGTTCACAAGGTATTTTTCTTGCCACTTGAGCAGTCCGTCGTGGTATTGCGGGAAAGTGCAGATTCCAGACAACATTTAAAAGGCAATTTCAGCAACACAATGAATTTTGTCAACTATATTAAGAGCTTATTAAAAATAACTCAAAAATCAGACTATAAACCTTTTAATGCTGCGTTTGGCATTGTCGTGGATCATGATAATTCACCTTTTACCACTAGTTCCATGGCTATTATCCCACAACAATGCTACTTTGGCATTGCGGTGTATGCAGAACATCGTGCACTAAAACGACCACTCCCGGCCATGAACTATATGATTATACAGAAAGAGAAGAATCACACGCATCAATTTGTCTTGCGTGGAAGGATCATATACTGGGCCTCATATACCAGGTACTAAATTGACTTTCCTAATGTTATGGACACGTTGACGTTATGATTGTTTTTGTACACACGCTATTTCCTATATCATTGTGTAGTCATTTCATGAAACAAAAATGTAGACGTAGATTGTATTAGCTTTGTCTCATTGCATTAATGACATGTATCTGTATGTGCGTAGGTATCAAAAATCAACCGATCTCTGATTGCATAAGTAACAAACTTGTGGAATGCACGTGTAGCCTAATATAAGCTAGTTCGGCTAGCTCTCTACTGACCCGAATTTAGCAGAAGTTATGATCACACAAAAAACATTTTAGAGTCCGAACAAAAACAATAAGCGACCCAATGCTAATCTGATGGCTAAGGCAAGCGTATGTAGAGTCTGAATCTGAAAATCTAATCCAACTTACCATTACCAATTAAATCAAAAGAACCAAGAATGAGACATTGCACATGCAAGAATGGTTGGTTCCAGAATCTACAAATGTAGACATATATGGAAAGGAAAGCTGCTAGCACAACATGAAGCAACGCTGGTGAAAATTGCATACCCATATTCAAAGAGTGGAAATTTCTATTAATATTCAGACCTATATTCAAAGAGTGGAAATTTCTTATAATCAAGTCAGCAATGAATTTTTTCTTGTGTGGAAGGAACATATACTGGACCTCATGAGATACCGAGAGAACAGAATCACAAGCATCAATTTGGAGGATCAGAGAGGATCAGAGAGATAGAGGGTGAAAGTGCCCGGCTTGATGGCGAGGGCCTCACCGTATGGCCAACATCGAAGTGGGGGATAAGAGAGTCGGCGGCGACGGAAGCCGAGTTGAGCGGCGCCGGCGGAGGAGCGGAGGGTCGGCGGCAGATGCCGACTCGACGGGCGGCGACGGGCGATTGGAGCGGCGACAGAGTAGAGGATCGGTGGGTGGCGACGGCAGCCCATGTTGGCACGTCCGTTGGGCAGCACAGAAGGAGTGGGCGGCAGAGGCTTACTGGAGCGGGCGGCGACGGGCGACTGGAGCGGCGGCGGAGTGGAGTATCGACAGGCGGTGGCGGGAGCCCGTGTTGGCGCAGCCGTTCGGCAGCACAGAAGGAGCGGGCGACTCACAAGAGGAGAGGACGGCGGAGTGGCGGCGGCTCCGAAGGCGGCAAAGGGCGTGGCGGGTCGGCTCCCGCGGCTGGGGAGGCGGCGACCCGCGGAGGGGACGGGTTCCCGGCGACCTACCGCGGCTTCGCGTGGCTCCGGCGGCGCGAGGTGGCGGTGAAGGGCGCGGCTTCCCGTGGCTCGGTGCCAGGTTGCGGGAGGCGAACGGGGCGGGAGGAGGAGGAGCCGAGGAGGTCGTGCGGGCAACCGGTTTTCTTAGTGCGGGGCAGATTAGCGATCGATTGATTGTGGTGGCTTAATGCGTGGTTGGTAGTGTTAAACACAGAAGAATTAAGAATCATTAGATTTTGATGATTGATGGATGTGATTGTTTAGATCTGCTCCTTTTTTTTTATAGTGGTAGTAGATAGATGGTGCCAGGGCGGATTTGATGACGGCGAGGAAGACGGCAGCTCCAAAGAACGTGGCCTGCAGAAAAAATCAAAAGCTACGGAGTAGTATTATATATACATGCAGTGCTAACATTAGTGGACATACGGGGATGACTACGTATACGCATGCATGTGTACCGCCAATTGCTGCGTAACTGGTGGTGAACTTGCGCGACGTGCAGTGCATTAAGGGCAGTTGTGGACTTGTTTGGTCGAGTTTGCATCCAGCGTTAAACCTGCAGTATCTCTACTCCTAATGAAGCAGTTGGTAGGATTGCGTCCACGGTTTATTTTCGTCTGGTTATATTTCGTCTGGTTTATTTTCGTCCGGTTTATTTTCGTCTCATATCCCACCACCATATCTCCTCACATTGATTTTTTTACCCTCACAATAAAAACTTTCCTAACTTTTCCAAAGTTTCCTAACTATACATGTTATAAACGGGCATGTACCGATAGCACGTTATCAATTAATAAAATTTTGTTTTATGACAATCAATTCCAAATCCTAATTTTCCTAATGCATCGATCTTTGCCTTTTTTAAGTAGTTATTTTGATATGGAGGGTTTAGCCACGAAAATCATCCCTCCATCGTCGGCTGCATCCCTCACCCACGTCGCTGTTGCAGGATCTTCATCCGTCATCTTGAGCAATTGGGGCGGCGATGCGGGCGAGCTTCACGATAGTGGGGAGGACCAGGCCGCGGTGAAGGCAGGTCATGCGCTCCTCACGCTCCACGAACGGAACCTGCGCACGGAGGCGGTAGCGCGGGGTGGCAGCCGGCAATGAGGCGGCCGCGCTACGTGACGAGCTACGGGTCCCCCTTTGTGATGTTTTGGCATCGCTCCTTCATCGCACATCCTCAGGTTCCTCTTGCCCTTCCCTTCCTCTGTCCTCCTCTCCCATCTCTATGCTTTCACGTGCATCCAGTTTTGATTCCTCGTGTGATATATACCAAACATAGGTACGTCAATTCACTTCCTTCCCTTCCCTTCGTCCCTCGGTCCCACGCTCGTGGCGCTGAAGTGGTGGCAACAGGCGATGGCGGTGGTGTCGCTGATGGCGGCGAGGACAGCATGTGGCAGCTCCCGAAGCATGAACACGACCGCACCTCGGGCCTGCCGTCTGCCAAGATATGGGTGAGTTCTCGTGCTGCCAACCATAAACCCTCATGTCCTACAAATTCCTCAAACCCTACCGTCTTGATCCCGTCCACGCTCTGATCCAAAGGACGATGCAGCTCTGGCCGATTGACAATGGAGGTTTGGGATCCTTCCTCTCAGCACCCACTCCTGGAAGAATCATCGGTGCGCCACGCCGATTGAACCCCGTCGAGATCACTCGCCAAGATTGCTATTCTGAAGTTTATTGTAAAGAAAGTGAAGAGTGAGACAAGATCCGTTTATTTTCAACCGTTTATTTTCAACCGGTTTATTTCCATCAAATTACCCCCACCCCCACGCCCACCCACCGAAACGCGCCCAGCGAACCGGGGAGAGATCCATTGATTTGGCTAAGGTAGGAAAGAATCTATTATTTGTTTGCTAAAGCAAATTGCATTAATGGGAGAGATCCGTTGATTTGGCTAAGGTAGGAAAGAATCTATTATTTGTTTGCTAAAGCAAATTGCATTAATGAAAGAGATCCGTTGATTTGGCTAAGATAGGAAAGAATCTATTATTTGTTTTCTAAAGAAAATTGCATTAATGAGAGAGATTTGTTGATTTGGCTAAGATAAGCGGTTTTGAGTAAAGTTATCTTTACTGTAGACATATAATGACAATTAATCAAGTATCAACATCATTGCATGCTTATTGTGTGGAATGTGTGTCCCAATGTTGACAGAAGGTATAAAAAGATTGTCTTGGAATTATTATTGTCTTGGGAAGATATTGCCCTGAATTCTCATTTCTCATCAGAAATTTAGTATCCATTTTCTTTGATCTTATTTGCAACATGTACAAGTCAGTAATAATCTAAGGGGGTGCCCTACCGGAGAAGATTATGATAGTTGGACAAGAAACTTGGTACTGTCGTGTAAGGTAAAGGTAGGAGAAATAGGAGATAAAAGCATGCATGGTGGGCGAAGGAAGTCGAATGTCGCATGGTAGCTCAGACATGGAGTGTGGAAGAAAGACAATGACGAGATGTATGTATCTACTAGATCATGACCATGAGATATCATCCCATAGAAATGACCTTTGACTCTCATGTCACATGAATTTTCTCTTTGTATATATATATTTGTTAATCCGTGGCAACGCACGGACACTTAGCTAGTATATGATAACATCTAGGGCGTTTTATGATTCACGTGATATGTGGGCGGCCGCGTATAGCGAGGCGTGCGACATGAGTCGCCGTTGGACATCCGCGTCTCTGAGGCGTCCCGGCGCGGAACCGCCGTCTGTCGGTCGGCAAGAAGGCATGTGCCAGCGTGCCCAGGGGGCGCCCGTCAGACGCCTCACCGTCCCATGGTCGCCGGCTTGACACCTGATCTTGGCGCCGACGCCGTCTTCGTCATCGTGGACAACTATGCAAACACGCTCTATATCTGGAAGCGTCGCCCGGTCGATGCCTCGATGGTTATCTCTGTTGTGGCGATATGATGGTGTACTCGACTTTGACAGTCGTGGTCTTCGGGCTCTCGACCCTGCGGTGCTTCCGCCGACGGTAATGAGTATGCAGGTCCTGTACTCCTGCCCACAGCGCCGTCACCCACGACACGGCAGTGCACTTGACGAAACCGCCGCCACCGCTCCCACCCATGTCCAAGCACCACCAGAGGCATAGCCCGGCGTCTTTATTTCTCCTCCAATCCCCTGTTGCGGATGGTTGCCAAATGCCAACCTTGACGCGCCCCCCTCAGAGGTCTCGGCGGCCAAACTCCGCCCAAGCTGGGCCAGTAAGTAGACTTGGTTGGTTCGCTGCTTGAGGCCTTACGGAATTGGAGAGGGTGCTAAAGGAGGTTGGAGCCGAGGAGCAGCGAGAAGACGAAGACCTGAAATACGACGGGATGAGGCCACCGAGGACGCGGCGAGCGGGCGGCTATGGGAAACGGAGCACCCAACTGGAGGAGCTGCGGCAGCATGGGCTGCAGGGGACACGCGTGGTGCTAGGCTGTGGCGTGCCCCAGCCGTCGTCTTTGTGGCATGGAGATGGACCGCACAACGGGATGAAGAGATGCCGAGGACATGGTGCAGGCGTGCAGCGCCGGATACAGGTGCAGGGAGGGATTAGAGGTACCATACTATTTATAGAAACACAATCGCTCTAGAAAAATCGAATCAAGCAGCTTCGAGTAAGCTCGGGCAAGAACGATTTGAGCGACGTGGAGAGCCAACACCACATGCAGAATTGCATGTGTAAACACGTAGTCACATCTCCTGTCAATCAACATTCATGCAGCAGCCGACAATACACGGAAACTTGCAGCCCGCACAGCAAAAAATGCTAAACCAACCAAACCAAGCTGCACACACGTTCAAAAAATTTCAAATGAAAACCTGAATACACAACACATTTGTACACAGCCAGGTACCAAAATAATACCACGTGCCAGATTCAAACCTCAGTGAGTCACTTTCATCCAAATGGCTAAACCTGAAGGCAAAAACTTTGCCTGGAATAGAGACTTGGGTGTTCAATTCTTGCTATCACTGGGAATTATCTTAAATCAAATCAAAGAAAGGAGATAGGTGAACACAAGTGCACAAGACTAGAACGAAAGTTTGTAAAATTAAATGTCGACGCCTCGTATCATGCAGATGATGGATGGGGTGCAACAGTTGCTGTCTTGCGTGATGAGAAGGAAAGATTCATAGCAGCCCAATGCAAATTCATCCACCATGCTGCGGATGTAATGACTATGGAAGCCACAGTCACGAGGGATGGATTAATCTTGAAAAATACAATGGGGTTCAATCGAGTAGAGGCTGAATCCGATTCTCTGAATGTGGTTGTCGGCGTTTTGGGAACGGGGTTTTCAGACTTGCCTGCCTGCGGCCCGCGGTGTGACTGAGCCAGCGGGCCGTACGACCCATCTTCATCAACAAAGCGCCCAAGATCCTCGCGAGGCGGACGACGCAAGACCTCCTCTGGAGTGGCCTAGCCAGGCAGGCTCACGAGGAGTGGAGATATCAAGGTGAGGCGAACCTCACGAGGCTCTCGTGACGTGAGCCGTGACGATCGACACCAGGCGAGCGCCAGGCGGGCGCCAGCGCGCACAACGTCTTTGTTTCCTCTTTGGTGCAAAGGGGGCAAGCGCAACCACGGAGTACCGATGCCTCAGACAAAGGTTGTCATTTCTA
Source organism: Triticum aestivum (assembly GCF_018294505.1). Classification (NCBI taxonomy): domain Eukaryota; kingdom Viridiplantae; phylum Streptophyta; class Magnoliopsida; order Poales; family Poaceae; genus Triticum; species Triticum aestivum. The sequence continues at coordinate 48,912,561 of NC_057794.1, read as the reverse complement.
TGCAACAAGACCAAGACCATGGACTGCAAGACGGAGATCATCGTGGAGCCCAGAATAGCGTCACCACCAGAACTTTGTGCAGGCGAAGACTACTTTTATCGGGATAGCTTGTACTAGTTGTCCCCCTTCAAATTAACCCATCATTGTTGACTTCCTTCCCGCTCGATATTTGGGAAGAGGACCAGGGCCTCTATAAATAGGTCTAGCCACCACCATAGTAGGGGATGAGATGACCTGATCGGATCTTAGCTCGAGAAAGACCAGCCCCACACACACAAACTCACCGAGCTCAAGAACGCCTCAACCTCAGGAGGCCGTTCTTCCCTTGTATTGTTCATCATCAGCCCAAGAGGCAATCCACCACCACCAAACTGGAGTAGGGTATTACACCGCAACGGTGGCCTGAACCAGTATAAATCCCGTGTCTTTCTATGTTGTGAGTTTGTCGAGTTCGTCCGCAAGATCTTAGCGAGCTATAGCGTAGATCAGTTGGAGGGAAAGACTTCGCGCGCACCCCAGTGTTCGAACCTTAAGGGTTTGCAGGAACAACACATCCCGACATTTGGCGCGCCAAGTGTGGGTGCGCTGTAGCTTCCCTTCCATCAACTCGTCGCTCCGTCGTCTCCATGTCGGATGCTCGCCGCGCTCGAGCTGAGCATCGGGCCGCCCTTGCCGCCCGCGTCGCTCAGACGGCTCCCGTCGGCGGGCTGCCTCGTCGTTCTCCGTCCCCGCCGCCAACACTGCCACCGGCCCGGTGGGAAACAAGCAGCAGGCGTCCTCGCAACATCCTTCGGTGCGGCAGGACGGCCGCACCGCTACTCCATCACTCACCCTTGCTGATTCTTCTCTCACGCGCACCGCGCTCCCATGGAGGCACGGGTCGCGCTCATCGCGGCGAACGAGCTCCTGCATTACCGCCCCGTCAACGACGTCTATTAGGAGTGGCTCGACCGCGTCGCCGAGCTTGTCCGTGCGGTGGGGGGCTCTCTGGCACCGTCCCACTCTGTGCCTCCCCCTCAGCAGGCCGCGGGCGACGGGGCACATGGCGTGCCTCCTCCACCTCGGCCCCAAGACGGTGCCTTGGCACCAAGGCGCGCGCCACCGCGGCGTGATCCGCCGCGCCCGGCACCCGCGTGTGAAGAAAGGAGCTGCCAAGAAATCCCACGGCCGCGAGAAGCTGCACCAGCGCTCCCCGCGCCACCTCGTCAAGACCGCGTGCCGCTTGTAGTGGCACAGCGCGGACCTCGCCAAGACCAAGCTCCGCCCCCGAAGCGGGCCCCGGCAACCACGGCAGGCTGCCGTGCCTTCACCCCTGAGCTACGTAGCGTTGCCTGGCCAGACAAGTTCAAGCCAGATCTGCCTCCTCGGTACGATGGCACCGCCGACCCCGCGGAGTTCCTACAGCTCTATGAGTTGAGCATCGAAGCGGCCAACGGCGACGAAAAAGTCATGGCGAACTGGTTTCCTATGGCTCTCAAGGATGGGGCCCACTCCTGGCTCCTGAACCTACAACACGGCTCGATCTCCTCCTAAGACGAGATGCGCGACCGCTTCGTCGCCAACTTCCAGGGCACTCGTGACCGCCCACCGGTCGCGGGCGACCTACGCCGCATCAAGCAACAGCCAGGAGAGACCCTCCAGAAGTACATCCAGCGCTTCAACAGCACCCGCCTCAAGATCCCCAAGGTCACGGACGAGGCCATCATCTCCGCGTTTTCCAACGGCGTCCGCAATGTCAAGATGAAGGAAGAGCTGGCTATCCATGAGGAGTTGTGCACATCTCAGGAGCTGTTCAACCTGGCGACCAGGTGCCCAAGAGCTGAGGAGGGGCGCCTCTCTCTCCTTGAGCTGCCAGCCACAGGAGTGGAGAAAAAGAAGGCCAAGGCCAAGGACGTGAAGCGCAAAGAGGCAGTAGTGCTCGCAGCAGAGCCTGACACCAATCAAGGCAGAGATCAGCCCGAGTAATCCAAGAACGGCCGCCCATTCTGCGCCTTCCACAACCTGAACACCCACAACACCAGTGACTGTCAAGAGCTCAGAGCCATTCAGGAAGGACGCTTCGGCTGATGCCTGATGACCCACAAGTATAGGGGATCTATCGTAGTCCTTTCGATAAGTAAGAGTGTCGAACCCAATGAGGAGCAGAAGGAAATGATAAGCGGTTTTCAGCAAGGTAATCTCTGCAAGTACTGAAATAAGTGGTAATAGATAGTTTTGTGATAGAATAAATTGTAACGAGCAACAAGTAACAAAAGTAAATAAAGTGCAGCAAGGTGGCTCAATCCTTTTGTAGCAAAGGACAAGCCGGAACAAACTATTATAATAGGAAAAGCGCTCCCGAGGACACATGGGAATATCGTCAAGCTAGTTTTCATCACGTTCATATGATTCGCGTTCGATACTTTGATAATTTGATATGTGGGTGGACCGGTGCTTTGGTGCTGTTCTTACTTGAACAAGCATCCCACTTATGATTAACCTCTATTGCAAGCATCCGCAACTACAACAAAAGTATTAAGGTAAACCTAACCATATTATGAAACATATGGATCCAAATCAGCCCCTTACGAAGCAACGCATAAACTAGGGTTTAAAGTTCTGTCACTCTAGCAACCCATCATCTACTTATTACTTCCCAATGCCTTCCTCTAGGCCTAAATAATGGTGAATTGTTATGTAGTCGACGTTCACATAACACCACTAGAGGCTAGACAACATACATCTTATCAAAATATCAAACGAATACCAAATTCACATGACTACTCATAGCAAGACTTCTCCCTTGTCCTCAGGAACGAACGTAATTACTCACAAAGCATATTCATGTTCATAATCAGAGGGGTAATAATATGCATATAGGATCTGAACATATGATCTTCCACCAATTAAACCAACTAGCATCAACTACAAGGAGTAATCAACACTACTAGCAACCTACTAGCACCAATCCCGGACTTTGAGACAAGAATTGGATAAAAGAGATGAACTAGGGTTTGGAGATGAGATGGTGCTGGTGAAGATGTTGATGGAGATTGCCCTCTCCCGATGAGAGGAGCGTTGGTGATGACGATGGTGATGATTTCCCCCTCCGGGAGGGAAGTATCCCCGGCAGAACAGCTCTGCCGGAGCTCTAGATTGGATCCGCCAAGGTTCCGCCTCGTGGCGGCGGAGTCTCGTCCCGAAAAGTTCCTCCCTATTTTTTCATTGAAAGACCTCATATAGGAGAAGATGGGCATCGGAAAGCCACCAGGGGGGCCCACGAGGTAGGGGGCGCGCCCTAGGGGGGGGCACCCCCACCCTCGTGAGCAGGGTGTGGGCTCCCTGGCCTTCATCTTTGGCGTGGATTTTTCTTTATTTCTTTTAAGACGTTTCGTGGAGTTTCTCAGGACTTTTGGAGTTGTGCAGAATAGGTCTCTAATATTTGCTCCTTTTCTAGACCAGAATTCCAGCTGCCGGCATTCTCCCTCTTTATGTAAACCTTGTAAAATAAGAGAGAATAGCCATAAGTATTGTGACATAAAGTGAAATAACAGTCCATAATGCAATAAATATCGATATAAAAGCATGATGCAAAATGGACGTATCAACGCCCCGAGCGCAACCATCGGGGCTACGGCCGCGGAGGAGGACGCGGAGGCGGATGCTGGGACGACCGTGGCCCGCGCCAGGAGTGGCGTGACCGGCCTCGTGAGGACCGCTGACAGGACCAACCTCGCGAGAGCGCCTGGAGGGACCCGCCTCGTGAGGATCGTCCCCAGGGCAACGCTGGTATTCCCCCGTTGCCGCCGCCAAGGAGGAACGACGACCACCACCTGGACGAGGGGGCTGGGGGCTTCCAGGAGCCGCGCGCAGTCGCTTGCATCTTGGGCGGTGCTCAGGCCCCAGCCTCTCAGCGCATCTTCAAACAGTTCGCTCGCGAGGTGAACGCGGCGCTTCCCAAGCTCGAGGCCACGCGCCCGCTCCGGTGGTCCCAATGCGCCATCACCTTCAGCTCGGCCAACCAGCTCAAGTGCGCAGCCACCGTTGGCACACTCCCTATGTTGTGCTCCCCAGTCATCAGCAATGTGCAAGTCACCAAGACTATCATCAACGGCGGTGCAGGGCTCAACGTCCTATCCGCCGACACGTTCGACAACCTCCAAGTGCCCTACGAGCAGCTCCAGCCAACCAAGCCTTTCTCAGGAGTGACTCACGGTTCCACCACACCAATAGGGCAAGTCCGCCTGCCTGTCACCTTCGGGGAGCGCAAGAATTACCGCACCGAGCTCATCGACTTCGACGTCACGCACATCCGCCTGCCGTACAATGCCATCCTCGGGTATCCAGCCCTGGCAAAGTTCATGGCAGTCACTCACCACGGCTACAACGTTCTCAAGATGCCAGGAAGCGGGGGGATCATCACGGTCCCATGTGAAGAAAGGGATGTGGTGTGCTCCCTTGAGCGTGCCTTCCAAGCCGCGGCAATCAACAACCCTGACAGCAGAAGTGAATGCCATCCGGAGACCATTCCCAAGAAGAAGCTACCGCGCCGTGCATGACCCCAAGAAGATGGCCTCGCATCAGGAGCCTCATCAGGATCGGCGCCCGCTCCAGGGGTGCCTCCCTCCACCGCATAGGAAAGTGCGCCTGGCTCCCTCCTCAGGCAAGGCTCAGGGGCTCTCCTCTGGAGGGCCTCAGACCTTGCCAATCTCACGAGGGAGGCGCTTGGGCACCACTTGGAAGCGTGCTTCATGGCCCGTGTTCCTTAGGAGAGTGTGGGGCAAGGAGTGCCCACCACCCAGGAGTTCATCACCAAGACCACCCAAGAGGTACAAGACGTAAGAGCCATGCGTGGCGATAGCCGCTCACAGAGTGTGGCTCACCACCCAGGCGAGGGTGCTGAGCTGCGCGCCTGCATTGACATCCCAGGGCTCAACAGGGCCACATCTCAGGAACGCTTCTGGCCATCACGCGTGGTCGCTATGAGGGTCCACCACACAGCTTCGTTCGCATGCCCTTCGGCTTGCCGAGCGTGGCATCGGCCCATCGGCGCAATGCGCGGCAAGTCCTGGCGGCTCAGGAGGCCAGGTTCCACGCCGTTCTAGAGGAGATGTCGACGGCCTTCAGGGAACCTCCTGAGCTCCCAGAGCCTCCCGAGGCTCAGGGTCCCGGTGGCTCATGAGGAGTCATTCCTTCAACGCGTGGCTTCGGCTGCACCAGCTCTACTACGTCTACAGACCCAGGTGACATCTTCCAAGTTCATTTAAGCTGGGAGCGCCCCTCGGGCCGCACTATTCCCAGGCCACGTGGGTCCGTCCTTGTGGCATGTATCCTTTCTTCTTATGTTTCTAAGCTTACCTCGCTGGGGGCACCCCTCGGGCTGCATCATCCCCACTTCGCTTGGGCCAGACCCAGTGGCATGTACCTTCCTGCATTTATCCCAGACAATCTACTCTTCATGCTTAACCTGCCAACTGCTATCACCTGTTTGATCACCGCCCGCCACGGGTCCATTCACCCCATGCAATTTGCTTGCATGTTGAAAGGGGGGATCCTGAGCATCGCGACTCAGGAGCTCTTACTGGCTCTCCAGCCCTCACCCCCTGGCCGTGACCACGACATCGCGACCTGGCATACCAGCGGCGGCTGAGCTCGCTCGAGGGCCGGGACCTGAGAACATAGAGTGCTTGCATCTAACCGCCTTGAAGGGACATACAGTCACCAAGACTCAAGACCAGGCGCAACCCGCCTTGAGGTAGGGCCTCGTGAGTCCCGCGGTGGCTCCTCCCGGAGGGGCCCCCATCCCTCGCCCAAGTCTAAGCTCCATGCTCCGCGCTGCCTACCGACACTGCCGAGGAGCGGCTATGCCCGTGCACAAGCGAAAGCACTATGCTCCGCGCTGGTGATAAACAACTGAGGGCGACCCCACGGTCGTACCAACCTCAGGGAGCCCAGAGCTCAGCGCCCAGCCTCACCATGATGCCTCCCCTTGGGAGAGTCGCGCGAGGGGGCTGGGCACGGGGGCTACGCTCGGGTCATGCCCAAGTGCACGCGACCCAACCAGGTCCCCCGGACCTGGGCGTCACGTGCCCCTCCCGAGGCCTCGGCGAGGGCAGATATGGAAATTGTTTGAATGTCAAGGGGGACTCCTGAGCAGTGCGACTCAGGAGCCTAAATGGTCACGTAGCCCCTCACTCCTTGGTCCGTCCTGGTCTCCGATCTGCCCAACGGCGGTTGAGGTATGCGCGGGGCCGGGCTCTGCCGACGTAGAACATTAATCTATTCTCACAAACTCTCCCTATATGATGTTCGCACGTCAAGGGGGACTCCTGAGCATCGCGACTCAGGAGCCTAACTGGTCACGTAGCCCCTCACTCCTTGGACCGTCCTGGTCTCCGGTCGGCCAAACGGCGGTTGAGGTATGCGCGGGGCTGGGCTCTGTCGACGCAGAACAAGGCAAATAAGGAAGGAAAATGCAGAATCTCAAAGCAAATATTACAAGCATACTCTTCTCACAATACCAAATGAAAAGTCTAAACGCCTCCACGAGGCCTGATGTATGTCACAGGAATGAAACAAGGAGAATAGCTGCAGGTCACCCCTGGATATCGCCATCGCCTGCAAAAGGAGCTCCCCTGTGGGCGACGATGCCCTCACCTTCGCCACCAGCCGCAGGATCCGCGGCATCACCAGACAGAGGATCGGAGACAAAGCCACGGAACTTCCCCAGCAAAGCCTCTGCTTGACCTTGAACGGCTACCGCGGTGGTTTTCATAGAGATCTTCGGCCACAGGCTCCAGCAGCTCGTCAAGCTGGGCGTTGGAGTCACGGGGGTGCAGATGGCTGAGGACGCGTGTAAGTGTGGCTGAAGACAGAACATGAACTTCCGCCTCTGCCATGGGACCGCGGCCCTCAACGACCTCCTCAAGTGCCTTCACCACGAGAGGAAGCAGCTGGGCGGGGCCGTCCTCGTCAGTGTCCTGCGGCTTCTCTAGGCCATGCTTGTAGAGCGTCCTCAGTGCCTTTCGAGATCTCCTCTCGAGATCGGCGAAGGCCACACGGTCTTCGGCCAGGACCCGCGCCTTGGCATTGAGATCGGCCTCCTTCGCCCCATCTTTTGCTCCAGCTCCTCCAACCGGTTGCACTCGGCAACCTGCCTCTTCCCCAGCTCTGCCAGCTCAGTTTCACGGTTCTTGACGGCTTCCTCCCGGGCCTTCATCTCCTTCTCCTCTGCTTCGCAGCGGGGTGCCTCTTCGGCGTGATTATCGCGCAGGCTCTGCAGCTCGCCCTCCAGTGCTTGGCAGTGGTCACGGGCGGCCTTGGCTTCTTTCAGCGCCGCCTCACGATCGGCTGCAGCACCGACGACTCCTTCCTTCTCTCTCGGAAGCCGCAACAGCCTGGCCCAGCGCCGCGCGTACTTCTAGGTCAGAATGAAGCCAGCCGGAGGCCAACTCTAGACGCCCGGCCACCAGGCGTGGGTCAGCTCTCAAGAGATCCGCATGCAGTTGGGTCATCTTTGAAAGGGCACGCTCCAAGACAGCAGCAGGAGCGGCAGAACCGAGGAGTGGAGGCGCAACAGTAGGAGGAAGCGACATCATCACCAGGGCTTGGGAGACCGCGGGTTCCGGAGCAGCTAGGACCTCATCAGCCGTGCCAAGTACCGGCACCTCCGGAGCCAGCGGGGCCATGGGGGCTGACCCCATGCGACGGAGCTCCTCTTGGCCCCGCGAAGACGACCGGGCTGGGGAGGCACGGGCGATGTTGCATCCTTGCTCTGTGGAGGGAGGCACATCTACCTTACCCTCCTTCCTCTTCTTCGCCGAAGATGTCGGCCTTACCAACCAAAGGCGAGCGTCAGAAAAACAAGCATCTGCACGGACCAAGTGAAGTTTGAAACACCTACCGGTCCACCGCAAGGTACTCCACCTTTCGCTTATGAAGCTTGACGCCCGACATCATCGGGACCTGAGGAGCAGGCGCTCGGGCTCTGGTGGCGCCATGCGGTGCGGAGGCAGAACCAGATCCAGCCCCAGGAGGTGTTGGGGTGGAGGCGGCACCACGGTCCACCAGCGACGACCTACCCTTCGTCGGGACAAGGGGTTGCTCCTTCCCTCGTTGGTAGGCGTCGGCCTCGGCATCATCAAGAAGGGCACGGAGAATCTCGGCCTTGCTCGGAGGGGAGGTCTCCTCCACCTCTTCCGGGGTCTCCTCAGAGTCCTCCTCCTCCTCCCCCCTCACTGCGGGACTCGCCAGAAGACACCTCCACTGGCTTCTGCGCCGAAGGACCTCCTAAAAGCACCAGCGGCACCAGCCCGCGCGCATCAAAAGTCGGCCTGGAGGCGACGAATTCCTCCCGGTCCCTGCGTTGGAACAGGGGAATGAAGGCGCTAGGCGGGTACTCCTGGTTGTCTCCAACTATGAGGCGCAGTACGACGTCCAGTTCGTCGTCGGGCAGGTCCCGCGGCCTCAGGCGGGCCTTATTTTCCCCTCCTTCAAGCTGCCAGAAGGGGTGCACGCGCGCCTGGAGTAGGGCGACCCGCAGCGTCAAGAACTCCCTCAGGAGCATCGCCCCCGTTATTTTGGCTGCCCTCGCATTGCCCGACCTCCTTGCCTTGCCGGGGCGCCTCCGTCGGTAATGCCAGGCGCGGACGGGCGAGCTTGGCATCCATCATGACCCATTTGAATCGAATGTTATCGACCCTCTTCCCGGTGCTTGAGATCGAGTTGGCCTTGCCGGACGCAACGAAGTTGGCGCATCCAGAGATGTGACCCTCGCCGATGCGAAGGAAGAAGAAGTGGTGCAGGAGCGCCACGGAAGGCATCACACCCAGGTACGCCTCACAGTAGTAGGCAAAGATAGACAGGAGGAGGACAGAGTTGGGGTGGAGATGCAATGCCTGCAACCCATAGTGGTCGAGAACTTCGTAGAAGAAATCAGAGAAGGGAGGAATGTGACGCCCTGAGTCCGATGCGCCTGGTGTCTTCCAGTTATTCGCCGAAGTTGCCATGTCATTTGCCTGCGTGTTGCATTTCATCATGTCATCATGTGCATTGCATCATCTTGTTTTAAAAACTTGCATCCGTCCGGGTCTCCCCGTTGCGTCCGTTGTCCATTCTGAGCCCAGACACACTTGCACGCGCCCGCGGCACCTCCGAAATATTATTTTTTAAGTGGCCGGGAAATGTTCTCGGAAGAGGATGAAAGTTGGCATGCGGTGTTGTTATGTTGTTAGTAGGTCGCCTGCCAAGTTTCGTCGCATTCGGAGTCTGTTTGATGCCCCAACGAATAAATATAGCGGCAATAGTAGTCAGTCAAAACGTTGGACGTTTTCGGTCTCCGAAGACGGTTGTCGGGCTGCCTTCTTTCCTTTTCTCTCAGACCCACCCGCTCTCCACAGTCCACTACCATTCACGGCCAGGCCCAACCTAACCTTTCTCGTCAGCCCGTGGCCCTCCTCGTGCGCGTCCGAAAGCTGTCCCGGACCCGACCCGGATAGTCATCACCGTTGGGTCGGGAACATCCCCAAACATTTACAAAATATCATCGTTTTATTTATTGGACTCCTTAGCATATTTATTCTCGTTCGTCGGATTTCGATCAAATGATCCAAATCCCTCTCCTTTCACCTACATGCTATATATAGCCCCTAACTGTCAGGACCCCGACTCAATGCCACATCGATCTAGCATGTAACACCTCATATCACTTTGCGGCCTCACGCACGGTATTCCCCCGGGTGTCGCCTTACCTTAGCCCGGGACCGTTTGCGCCTTTTGGCACACGTATATGACGGTGTCTCTAGCATCCATATGATAAGGAGCCCGGGCTGACATGGCTAGTCGTAAACCCAAAGTGGCACAGACTTACAGGGACAGGCATCCATGACCCAGCATCGAACGTGTCGGTCATCAACGAGTGAATCCAGGCTGTAGCACTGGGCTAGCAGGACTCCGGTGAACCGGGCTGTAGCAGGCTAACAGGACTCCGGTATTCATCGCGTGACATTTCCCCGAAGGGACAGACACAGGAACGAAGAAGGACACATGCCGGCCAGCCTAAGTGTTCCGGAGCAGTAGCAAGCTACCATGGCTCGGTGGAAACACTAGGAGACATTTCCCGGTAAGAGAGGCTACTAAAGATAAACAACTAGATAGTCAGATCCCACACATACCAAGCATTTCAATAACATACACACAATATGCTCGATATATGCAAATACAACATGGCATCACAACATGACTCTATGACTCGAGTAATTTATCAATAGGCTCCGAGGAGCGAGATATTACAAACATGGGTCTCATGACCCAACATTCAGAGCATACAAATCAAAGCACAAGCGGAAGCTATCATGTCTGAGTACAGACATCTACAAATGAAAAAGGCTGAGAAGCCTGACTATCTACCAAATCCTGCCGAGGCACAAGATCGTAGCTGAGGTAACAAGCTAAACATCGAAGACCACGCGGAAATACTAGTGAGACTGAAGTCTCTCTGCAAAAACATAAAATAGGCAAACGTGAGTACAAATGTACCCAGCAAGACTTACATCAGAACTATCTACATATGCATCATTATCAACAAAGGGATGGTGGGGTTTAACTGCAGCAAGCCAGCTTTGACTCGGTGGCTATCCTGAACTACGACTGCAAGTAACTCTTTTGAGGTGGCGCACACGAGTCCACATATTCACCAACCAATACACCACTATGGAACCGCTCCCGTCTCCCTACGAGAACGCCATCCATAGCACTCACGCTTATCTTGCGTATTTTAGAGTATCCACTTTCACTTGTCTATGAACTGATATAAGCAACCCAGAAGTCCTTTTCCGCGGACACGGCTATTCGAATAGATGATGTTAACCCTGCAGGGGTGTACTTCTTCACACACGCTCTCACCACTTACCGCTGTTTACACGACATGTACTCGGCAACCTTCAAGCGGAAGCCCAACGTGGGTGTCGGCCACGGCCTGCCTAAACACTCGAGTCTCTAGTCCAGGTTTATCGCCTATTCGGGTTCCATCCATGAGGAGATCCGGCCGGAGTTTCGCTCACAGCCCCAAACGATGTGAACAGGGTTCCCGAGACACCAAACGGGCGCCCGGTACACCGTGCCACGTGCCTACCGCATCACAGCCCACCCCTCCGGTCAGCGCTGCCCATGGCCTCCAGCATACTACAAACACCAGAAACTACTTGCAACTCCTGGACAGAGGACAAGGGTGATCAAGAAACCGAGAGGGTCCATTGGTTTCGGGCCCAATGCGCGGTAGTAGCTGAATCATGGATCACAAACACAGAACTCAGTTCCTGAGGACGGCTGCAATGAGACAACCCACCATGTACTCCTACATGGCCTCTCACCGCTACCTTTACCAAATCGTATTCACACACTTAGCTCACACACCGTAGGACATGTTCACACATCTCTGATTCATTCCCGATGAATCAGACCTGACACAACTCTAAGCAATAGCAGGCATGACAAACAAGCATGAATGAGTAGGCACAACAGGGCTCAAACAACTCCTACTCATGCTAGTGGGTTTTATCTATTTACTGTGGCAATGACAGGTCATGCAAAGGATAAAGGGGTTCAACTACCGCAGAAAATAACAGTTGAATCGATGTTGTCCTAATGCAGTAAGAGAGCAGGAGCGAGAGACTGGGGTTTTATCGGAATGAACAAGGGGGTTTTGCTTGCCTGGCACTTCTGAAGATAATATAGTTCTTCATCGGTGTCATCGATCACATCACCGGAACATCCTCTACCGGGAGGGAACAGATACCGACAACAAAGAAGAAATACAATCAATGCAATGCACAATATGATGCATGCTCATGACATGGCAATATGAATGTGTTTTGAGCTAATGCAACTAGCAACAGATTAAATGAAGTTGGTTTGAATATAAGATTCAAATTCAAACTCCATATGTGATTATTTAAATGTCATTTAATTGATTTGTGCTACAGCAGCTCTAAGTTGTTCTAACATGCATGAAAATGGTACAGATGGATTCCTTGAATTTTTCTGATAATTTTTCATATATAAATTATTTAATTTGGAGTTACGGTTGATTTTCTATGAATTTTAGAAGTTTTTTACAATTTTCTGGAATTTCCTGAATATTTATAAAATGAACTAAATTCCAGAAAAGGAATATTGCGTCAGCATGGCGTAAGGCTGAGGTCAGCAGGTCAACTGGGTCGCCCAGGGTCAAACCTGACGTGTGGGGGCCACACGTCAGTGACACAGGTTAGACAGGGGGGGTTAGTTTAGTTTAATTAAAGATTAGGGCACTAGGGCCCACATGTCAGTGTCAGGGGGTTAGATTAGGTGGTGATTAGCTTAAACTAATCACCTGACGGCGGGGGCCCACCTGTCATAGACCCAGGGGAGGTCAAACCCCTGGTCAACGACTCAATCCCGCCGGCGTTGAGTCGCCGGAGAGGCCGAGGCGGCGGAGGCCTTCGGGTTTCTTGCTCCGGCGACCAAATGGCCGGCGGAGGGCATCTACGGAATGCCCAGGCTCGCGCGCATCTAACAGGGCAAACGGGAGAAGCTAGGGCGGCCGTAATCCTCGCCGGCGTCGAGCTCAGCGGCTGCCGGACCTCGGGCGTTGGCGGGAACGGCACTACGGTGCACAAGAGGGGAAACGGAAGGGCGCTGCGGCCTCCTGGGGTTGCGGTGAGCATGACGGTGGGCTCGGGAGCGAGCTGTGGTGGCTGTGGCCACGGCCACGCCATGGCCGGCGGCGAGAAGCTCTTGGCCGCGGTGGATAACCTAGCTACGGCGCGCGAACGACGAAACAGAGAGGGGGAAACGGACGGAGAGCTCACGTAGACCCTGTAGAGGTGGACGGCGAGCTTGAGGGAGGCCGGACGGGGGCGGATTTGACGGCGGCGATCCGCGGTGGTCGAGGAGGGGAACGGCGAAGCTGGCAGCATCCAGGGCTTCCGGAGGGCCGTGGATCGGTGGGGAGGAAGAGAGGGTCGAGGCGGAGCCTTTGAGCGCATCGGCGAGGCTAGGGGGTGGCGGTGGCCGCGAGGGAGCTTGTCGGTGGCGGCGGCTC
>NC_057794.1:48891145-48899281 GCF_018294505.1 Triticum aestivum | reverse complement strand
GGTGGCATGGCACGCATGGAGGCGTCCGGGGTGTCGAGGTGGAGCGGCAAGCAGGAGGTGGCTGGGGCGTGCGCCGGCGTGCGTCGGCCACGCGCCTGTGCCTACTGGCGCGAGGAGGAAGGCGACAGGGGGGAAGTGGAGATGGGCTGGGCCGTGCTGCTGGGCCAGGTGGGCTACCAGGTGAGCGTCAGGTAGTCCTTCTCTCTCTTTCCATTTCTGTTTTTATTTATCTATTTTGTTCTGTGTTGTTTTAGTTTAGTAAAATACTAAACCATTTTATAAAATCCTGAAAATAGTTATGTGGGTAGAGTTAAAATATACCAAACCACATAAAATGTTCCAGTAATTATTGGACATATATTATTTATATATCAAATATATATCCAATGCAAATAGCTATTTATTTAATTCAAAGGCCCAAAATAATTAACTCTGAGATACCAAAAATATTGTTTTGAGTTTTACCTCTTTGCAATATTTTTAGAGACTAACAGGAACATTTTCTTGGACTTCTTTGAGGAGATTTTAATGTTGATCATTTTTAGAAGGTTTCTGAGGCTTTGAAAATTCCTCAATTCAAATTTCATTTGAATTAAAACATGATGCTCACATGAGGTCTAGCCTAGTGCATAACAGGACCAGGGATGTGACAACTCACCCCCACTAAACAAAAATCTCGTCCCGAGATTCAAGCGTAGGATAAGGTGAAGGGGAAATGGAACTAGTACAATCTTCACGATCCAGGGTGCACTTCATAGGAACGTTGATTCGATCACCATCATTGTCTTGAAGTCTTGCTCTGAGAAATCCTGTCAACATGACATGGAGGGAAGAAGGAGACTCTAGAAGGGTCGATCTTCTCGAAGATCGAACAACTCACGGAATGAGACATAGGACCATCTCTCGGGTTGAGACACGAGATACACATCAAGAGGGGTGGAAAGAAACGGATGACGAAGGTTCACTAGGTGGACAACAATTCCACACTTAAGAAGGTGGTAAACGATTGTCCACGTAGCGAGGAGTTGAGTTGCCATGATACCACGACGAAACATCCTGGAGGAGGGTGATTCGTAGATTATTTCCTTAAGTGGCAAAAAGAATTACCTTTGATTCAGAGATCATTGAAAACCTTTATACCAGCCTAAGGCAATTCTCAAGCGATCGTTTGGAGGGGGTCGGTAGAATGGCATACTCAGACTTGGATGATGTGGATTACCTTGTTGAAGACAACGTAATGGATGATTTTGCTTATCACCGGAAATGGAAGAGACCCATGGTAGAATGGCACATTGGCGGTGCAAACTGGGAACAAAATGCAAATGATGGGAATGATTCTAGTAACTGGGGAGAGGCTCAACAATAGAGAGTTATCCCACTATTGGAATGGTTATAGCATAACCGAGGAAACTGAGAGCGCTATACAGTTAATGCCGACGATCAAACCTAGCACTTGCGCGTGCTCTCAAGAACTTGAGCAATTCCATAATCATCAAGGTTTTACCAACATCCGTGTCAAGGATCCTGGCAACACAACTTGCTACCATGATGAATGATGATGGATGATGCAGATGCAAAGGAAGATAACACTTCTCAGATTTCATCTTAGCGGGGCCAAGGGAATAAAATCTGGATGATCGACCGAGAGACATTTAGCACTCCGCTTCTAATGTTCTCCTTGATGTGCTAGTGTAACCCATTCATAGATATGGTTTGATATCTAAAACATCAAGTAAAAGGTCGGACTTCGGGAACACAAAAATCCATAGGGGCAACTAGGGAGTAAACCATACGAAATCCCTATGGGGAGGTGGCCAACTTCATCAATCAAGATATTATAATAACAGGTCTTCCGGCTAGGTGTGTTGGCCACGACATCCACTTTACCGGTTATCGCGCGACCAATATTATAATTCTTGGGAAATATTCCAACCATCATATCTGCCTGAGATTCAGATCTGGTTGGTGTCAGGATATTCCAGACTCATCGAGTCTAGGAAGAAAAACAGAAGTTTGCAACACGAATCGACGAGATGACGTTGCGAGATTCTCGGGGAATGAACTACGATAGCAAGCTCCAAAACATGAGCTGGTTCTGCTACAAACATGTGAACACGCTGTCCCAGACAAACATGACCACGTGGTAGTCTTATAATAAAACACTACCGAGTTCTGGAGGGGCAACCATCAACGAGGGTATCGAAGTTCTTTCATAAGTCCGGATTAGCTCTTATGAAGATACTCCTTCTCCTTGAACAAATCAGTCAGTGGCTTGGTGTGCTAGGATACACATATGGAATGAAGGTTGCAAGTCTCCAGACCACAGAATACTTCGCACGTGTGCATGACTGACTTGCGATGATTCCAGAGGAAGCGACATTGACTTTCTCGAGTCCATGGCGGCAACTTGCATCAGATGCACATGAATTAAAGGAAGTCACTACCTTCATCCAAACATATGCTTCATGAACGAAACACGAAGAAATGCTTACACAAGTTTCCAACACTAGGTTGATGTTCAACATGATTCATGGGGAAGACAAAAAGCTACTGATGGGCAAAACAGCAACTCATCGGAATTTCCATATCACTGGACTTCCACCATCATGTGCTCACGGTGATAGCATTGGTCAGACCAAAGATGTAATGGTGTATGCTCGAGGGATCAACCACGAGTAAGACAACATTACGAGCATTGTTGGTACTGATTTGACTTGACGATAGCCCACACTCAAATCAAAGGATTGATAAGACAATAGGTCCAGCAACTGATCACAGGGACCAATCGATGAAGATATCATCTTTCTTCAACACACTCTACATAGGAATATCCCTTGGAACGAACTAAGTTAGGCAAGCTTTTATCTTCCAATTCTCCAAGTTGTTGTCTAGCTTAACCAACTAGCTCAGGGATATCTAACACCGATTCTTGGAGTGAAGGTGGTTCACAAGAAACCAACTTGATCACGAGCTCAACATAACAGTCAGGGGACAACCTGGTAATACTTCCGGGAAGATATTCGGAAAATCATGAACCACCGGTATGTTACTAAGCTCGAGAACAATCTCGCTTTTGAGGGCAAGACGATATGATCAAATGAGTGAGGACTTGACAAGATCCTAACTCATCAATCGAAGGGTGCACCGAAATAAGAACTAGATAGCATGATCAGTCTTAGGGTGACGATTCAATAATCAATACACTGAGAATGAGGTTATCGTCCATTTAACTACCAAGCAACAGAGTTGCTAGCAGTATTGATTTCACACGCCACGATTCACTTGTCAGCATTCTGGTTACAATAACACAGGAACCGAGGAATGAACAATGATGGCAAGAAGTATCACTGTACCAAGAGTTCATAGGATGGTGTGCAATTCCTATAACAATCCCGATATAAAGATGGTAATACTCCAAGGTAGAACAGAGCAAAAGCTGAATTGGCATTTTGATCTGCGGAGCACAACTTCTTTGACCCAATCCTGGATATGGAAGAGGTACTGGAGTTTGTTTCTCCTAGTCATTCCGGAATAGAATGGCTTGACAGACCATAAGAGTCATAGGCATCGATGAACGAACGCACGCATACTCTTGACTATCAATTGATAGACGAGGGTCAGAATGCAACTAAAGAGAACAACTCAAAGGAACATACAATTTTCTGAGTTGTGGATGCATGGATTAGCATGTCGAACGAGTTCGACATATTTCTTCCGGATAACCCACGCAGAAAGGTAGAACAGGCAGAGTCACAATATATAATGGAGAACTCATCAAGAGCACTCTTGTTGTCATCTTTTGGTTCAGAAGAACTCCTGCCAAGAATGGTTCATGGTAATTGGAAGAAGGATGTACCACGAACCTCGAGGACTATCGCAAAGTTACTAATATCCTAAAGGAACTTAGCAAACACTATCAACATGAGGTAAGTAGAGTGAATCTCGGGTTCAAAACCCTGAAGTGAAATGCCTACTAACTAAGTGTCATCACGGGATGCTTACGAGAATGATGGCCAGAATCTTCACACTGGAAACACAAAACGTTGCTAGATTACTAGGTGACTCCCTGAATACCTAGGGTCATAATAGTAACTCCAACATATATGTCAAGGCAATAGAATTCCTCAACTCAACAATTAGTGTGATTGAGCTGGCATAAAGGAACATCGAAACCAGAGGGAGGGATTTTGCAAATGCATCAGATTATTTAGAAACCTGGGATGACTCGGACAGCATAACGGCTGTAAATGCTCAGAAAGGATTTGAGACATTCACAAAAATGGTGGCATAACCACCCAGAAGCACAATATCAAGGTTTCAAGATCAACAGTTAACATACAGAGGTAATAGGAACTGAACAGAGGCTTACGTCCAACAATTTATAAGTCTACGGATTAGTAACACATGATCCTGATAGAAAGAAGAGAAAGCCTAGTTCTTAATCCCCGTAGAGGAGAAGATGATGACTCAGATCAGAAGGCCATGAGGTATAAGGAGTAAAAAGAGCCTTACGTTCCATCCCACAATCAATTCCCTTATATAACTAAAGAATTTCTAGACTCAACTTCGACCAGTTTGGCTTAGTAATCCTACAGGCAGTCAAGCTCTGATACCAACGCTGTCAGGACCCCGACTCAATGCCACATCGATCTAGCATGTAACACCTCATATCACTTTGCGGCCTCACGCACGGTATTCCCCCGGGTGTCGCCTTACCTTAGCCCGGGACCATTTGCGCCTTTTGGCACACATATATGACGGTGTCGCTAGCATCCATATGATAAGGAGCCCGGGCTGACATGGCTAGTCGTAAACCCAAAGTGGCACAGACTTACAGGGACATGCATCCATGACCCAGCATCGAACGTGTCGGTCATCAACGAGGGAATCCAGGCTGTAGCACTGGGCTAGCAGGACTCCGGTGAACCGGGCTGTAGCAGGCTAACAGGACTCCGGTATTCATCGCGTGACATTTCCCCGAAGGGACAGACACAGGAACGAAGAAGGACACATGCCGGCCAGCCTAAGTGTTCCGGAGCAGTAGCAAGCTACCATGGCTCGGTGGAAACACTAGGAGACATTTCCCGGTAAGAGAGGCTACTAAAGATAAACAACTAGGTAGTCAGATCCCACACATACCAAGCATTTCAATAACATACACACAATATGCTCGATATATGCAAATACAACATGGCATCACAACATGACTCTATGACTCGAGTAATTTATCAATAGGCTCCGAGGAGCGAGATATTACAAACATGGGTCTCATGACCCAACATTCAGAGCATACAAATCAAAGCACAAGCGGAAGCTATCATGTATGAGTACAGACATCTACAAATGAAAAAGGCTGAGAAGCCTGACTATCTACCAAATCCTGCCGAGGCACAAGATCGTAGCTGAGGTAACAAGCTAAACGTCTCTCTGCAAAAACATAAAATAGGCAAACGTGAGTACAAATGTACCCAGCAAGACTTACATCAGAACTATCTACATATGCATCATTATCAACAAAGGGATGGTGGGGTTTAACTGCAACAAGCCAGCTTTGACTCGGTGGCTATCCTGAACTACGACTGCAAGTAACTCTTTTGAGGTGGCGCACATGAGTCCACATATTCACCATATCAATACACCACTATGGATCCGCTCCCGTCTCCCTACGAGGACGCCATCCATAGCACTCACGCTTATCTTGCGTATTTTAGAGTATCCACTTTCACTTGTCTATGAACTGATATAAGCAACTCAGATGTCCTTTTCCGCGGACACGGCTATTCGAATAGATGATGTTAACCCTGCAGGGGTGTACTTCTTCACACACGCTCTCACCACTTACCGCTGTTTACACGACATGTACTCGGCAACCTTCAAGCGGAAGCCCAACGTGGGTGTCGGCCACGGCCTGCCTAAACACTCGAGTCTCTAGTCCAGGTTTATCGCCTATTCGGGTTCCATCCATGAGGAGATCCGGCCGGAGTTTCGCTCACAGCCCCAAACGATGTGAACAGGGTTCCCGAGACACCAAACGGGCGCCCGGTACACCGTGCCACGTGCCTACCGCATCACAGCCCACTCCTCCGGTCAGCGCTGCCCACGGCCTCCAGCATACTACAAACACCAGAAACTACTTGCAACTCCTGGACAGAGGACAAGGGTGATCAAGAAGCTGAGAGGGTCCATTGGTTTCGGGCCCAATGCGCGGTAGTAGCTGAATCATGGATCACAAACACAGAACTCAGTTCCTGAGGACGGCTGCAATGAGACAACCCACCATGTACTCCTACATGGCCTCTCACCGCTACCTTTACCAAATCGTATTCACACACTTAGCTCACACACCGTAGGACATGTTCACACATCTCTGATTCATTCCCGATGAATCAGACCTGACACAACTCTAAGCAATAGCAGGCATGACAAACAAGCATGAATGAGTAGGCACAACAGGGCTCAAACAACTCCTACTCATGCTAGTGGGTTTCATCTATTTACTGTGGCAATGACAGGTCATGCAAAGGATAAAGGGGTTCAACTACCGCAGCAAATAACAGTTGAATCGATGTTGTCCTAATGCAGTAAGAGAGCAGGAGCGAGAGAGTGGGGTTTTATCGGAATGAACAAGGGGTTTTTGCTTGCCTGGCACTTCTGAAGATAATATAGTTCTTCATCGGTGTCATCGATCACATCGCCGGAACATCCTCTACCGGGAGGGAACAGATACCGACAACAAAGAAGAAATACAATCAATGCAATGCACAATATGATGCATGCTCATGACATGGCAATATGAATGTGTTTTGAGCTAATGCAACTAGCAACAGATTAAATGAAGTTGGTTTGAATATAAGATTCAAATTCAAAGTCCATATGTGATTATTTAAATGTCATTTAATTGATTTGTGCTAAACAGCAGCTATAAGTTGTTCTAACATGCATGAAAATGGTACAGATGGATTCCTTGAATTTTTCTGATAATTTTTCATATATAAATTATTTAATTTGGAGTTATGGTTGATTTTCTATGAATTTTAGAAGTTTTTTACAATTTTCTGGAATTTCCCGAATATTTATAAAATGAACTAAATTCCAGAAAAGGAATATTGCGTCAGCATGGCGTAAGGCTGAGGTCAGCAGGTCAACTGGGTCGCCCAGGGTCAAACCTGACGTGTGGGGGCCACGCGTCAGTGACACAGGTTAGACAGGGGGGGGGTTAGTTTAGTTTAATTAAAGATTAGGGCACTAGGGCCCACATGTCAGTGTCAGGGGGTTAGATTAGGTGGTGATTAGCTTAAACTAATCACCTGACGGCGGGGGCCCACCTGTCATAGACCCAGGGGAGGTCAAACCCCTGGTCAACGACTCAATCCCGCCGGTGTTGAGTCGCCGGCGAGGCCGAGGCGGCGGAGGCCTTCGGGTTTCTTGCTCCGGCGACCAAATGGCCGGCGGAGGGCATCTACGGAATGCCCAGGCTCGCGCGCATCTAACAGGGCAAACGGGAGAAGCTAGGGCGGCCGTAATCCTCGCCGGCGTCGAGCTCAGCGGCTGCCGGACCTCGGGCGTTGGCGGGAACGGCGCTACGGTGCACAAGAGGGGAAACGGAAGGGCGCTGCGGCCTCCTGGGGTGGCGGTGAGCACGATGGTGGGCTCGGGAGCGAGCTGTGGTGGCTGTGGCCACGGCCACGCCATGGCCGGCGGCGAGAAGCTCTCGGCCGCGGTGGATAACCTAGCTACGGCGCGCGAACGACGAAGCAGAGAGGGGGAAACGGACGGAGAGCTCACGTAGACCCTGTAGAGGTGGACGGCAAGCTTGAGGGAGGCCGGACGGGGGCGGATTTGACGGCGGCGATCCGCGGTGGCCGAGGAGGGGAACGGCGAAGCTGGCAGCATCCAGGGCTTCCGGAGGGCCGTGGATCGGTGGGGAGGAAGAGGGGGTCGAGGCGGAGCCTTTGAGCGCATCGGCGAGGCTAGGGGGTGGCGGTGGCCGCGAGGGAGCTCGTCGGTGGCGGCGGCTCCGTTCGGGCGAGTGAGGGAGAGAGGAAGCAGAGGAGGGGGGAGAGTTCGGGAGAGTGAGGGAGTTCCAGGGGGGTGGCGTGGCACGCATGGAGGCGTCCGGGGTGTCGAGGTGGAGCG
>NC_057794.1:48854845-48890780 GCF_018294505.1 Triticum aestivum | reverse complement strand
GCTGCTGGGCCAGGTGGGCTACCAGGTGAGCGCCAGGTAGTCCTTCTCTCTCTTTCCATTTCTGTTTTTATTTATCTATTTTGTTCTGTGTTGTTTTAGTTTAGTAAAATACTAAACCATTTTATAAAATCCTGAAAATAGTTATGTGGGTAGAGTTAAAATATACCAAACCACATAAAATGTTCCAGTAATTATTGGACATATATTATTTATATATCAAATATATATCCAATGCAAATAGCTATTTATTTAATTCAAAGGCCCAAAATAATTAACTCTGAGATACCAAAAATATTGTTTTGAGTTTTACCTCTTTGCAATATTTTTAGAGACTAACAGGAACATTTTCTTGGACTTCTTTGAGGAGATTTTAATGTTGATCATTTTTAGAAGGTTTCTGAGGCTTTGAAAATTCCTCAATTCAAATTTCATTTGAATTAAAACATGATGCTCACATGAGGTCTAGCCTAGTGCATAACAGGACCAGGGATGTGACACTAACCCTTTTGAGGTGGTGTTATGTCATTTTTGACAATTGCTTTGTGTTTCATGATTCAGAAGTTGTCCCGAATGACATATTTTAAACCTATCATTTTCAATTCATTCATGAGATCCTTTGCAACCCATCAATCTCTTCGTTGGAGTTACCTTGGGTTATATTTCACCTAAAGCTTTCCCTAAGGATTGTTGCTATTTATGGTTCTTATAAATGACCCAAGTTCTTCATTTATCCTCCCGGTGAAATAAGTTTCTCATCTCCTTGTTCATATCAATCCAATCTATTGTTTTTCGTTAGTGGCAGAATTTCACCTCATAGTTTTGAGATGTTCTCCATAAGCCCACTACAAGCTTGTTCTTTTCGTTGTTAGTTTTCCAACAACTCTGTCTTAACCTTCTTGGAAGGGTGCTTTCCAAGATCAGTTGTGGCAGAAGTTGGCTTTTTCTTCTCTATTCTTTTATTCCAATGATACATCTTCTATTCTTCCTTCCAGAGGCTTTGTGATGTTTCTCTTTTCAATCATCATCTCGAATTGTGAGGATCGTGTTCTTTCATGCTTATCCTTTTGACCGGAGTGTCATGCCCTCTATTCAAGTCCTCCCATCTTATCAAGTTTTCCATCCCTTCTCAACCGGAGTGCTGTTTGAAATCGTTCTTACCCTTGTGCTATTCTTTCAATAGTTCCGGAGGCAGTGTGTTGTTGATTTCATCAAGTATCTTCTCATCTTGTCAAGTTCATGTTCAATTCCTTCCAATTACAGTCGGAGTGCTGTCCAAATTATATATTCTTTTCCCTTCTCTATCTTATTTTAAACGGAGTGTTGTCGTAATTGATCCTTATCGTTCCTTATACATCTGGTCTCTACCGGAGTGCTTTCATGTACTCCTTGTCCATTGCAACTCTTTTCTTATGTCTTTCAACCTACAAGGTTCTAGTAAGGTTCCTTATTCCTCTTATCTAACGACGTGTTTTCAAGTTTGTTCACCTTCGTTGTATTCTTTCTTTCAATTTGTTCAACCTCTCAAGGTTCTTTTGTTTCACTTATTTGTCAAAGAAGCAACTTAGTTTTACCTCTTCTCTTCCTCTTCCATTTTCCCTCCGGTGCCATCCTAGATCTCAGGACGAGATCCTCTCGTAGTGGTGGAGTGTTGTGACGCCCCGAGTCCAATGTGCCAGGTGTCTTCCAATTATTCGCCGACGTTGCCATGTCATTTTCCTACGTGTTGCATTTCATCATGTCATCATGTGCATTGCATCATCTTGTTTTCAAAACTTGCATCTGTCTGGGTCTCCCCGTACCGTCCGTTGTCTGTTCTGAGCCCAGACACACTTGCACGCGCCCGCGGCACCTCCAAAATATTATTTTTTAAGTGGCCGAGAAATGTTCTTGGAAGGGGATGAAAGTTGGCGTGCGGTGTTGTTATGTTGTTAGTAGGTCGCCTGCTAAGTTTCATCGCATTCGGAGTCCGTTTAATGCCCCAATGAATAAATATAGCGGCAATAGTAGCCGATCAAAACGTCGGACGTTTTCGGTCTCCGGAGACGGTTGCCGGGCTGCCTTCTTTCCTTTTCTCTCAGACCCACCCGCTCTCCACAGTCCACTACCATTCACCGCCAGGCCCAACCTAACCTCTCTCGTCAGCCCGCGGCCCTCCTCGCGCGCGTCCGATAGCTGTCCCAGACCCGACCCAGATAGTCATCACCATTCGGTCCGGAACATCCCCAAACATCTACAAAATATCATCGTTTTATTTATTGGACTCCTTAGCATATTTATTCTCGTCCGTCGGATTTCAATAAGATGATCCAAATCCCTCTCCTTTCACCTACAAGCTATATATAGCCCCTAACCCTAAATTCTAGGGACCTTGTCCCATCCATCCAATCCCCACGCCGCCGCCACTCCCTTTGTTTTCAGCGCCGAACCAACCAGCTTCATCCTCCCAGATCCCCTCCTCCCTTGATTTGCGCCGCCGTCCAACCGCTTCCTCCTACCAGCGCATGCCTCCTGCTTCCTCCTCCACTGTCCATCGCCCGAGCAAACCAGAGGCCTCCCATGCGCACCCCGTAGTTGCATGCCTCCTCGCCTGAAGTCCTCCTCACCGCCGTTTCTTCATCATCGACTCTAGCCGCCTCTCGGGCAACCCTGTGCCGCACCGCCAGGCCAGCCTCCTTTCCCCTTCTCCTTTCGTTCCCTCCTTCCCTCATCTCTTCCATAACTCTCTCTCCCTTGTTTCCTTTTGTACAGAAGCACCACCGTGGACGACATGAGTGCCCCTGTCTCGACCAAGTCCGTGTAGTCCTGCGCCTCTTCTACGTCATCGTCCCAAGACCAGCGCCGGCTTGTCTCTACTCCGCCTCCACCCGTTTCCCCGTCGTTTACTGGCCTCCCTGCCTCAGGAGCCGCCGCTCCACCAAGTTCTTGTCGCCGAGAACGTGCTGCACCCCTCACTGAACCTCGTCGCCGCCTTGCCTACTCTGCATCCAGCCTGCAGCACTAAGGAGAGGCCTCTGTGTGGACCCCGCCAACCCGTCCTCTACTGCCTTCCTCCCCATGCCCGGATCCGCCACCGCACCGTCCTGGAGCCCCGCCAAGTCCCTGGAGCCACCGCGCCTGCTGGTTCCTGTAGGAGCTCGGGATCGAGCAGAGAGCTCCAGCCCCGTTGACCGCCTGCTCGTCCAGCGCCTCATTGTGGGTCTCCGGTATCAGATCGCTTAGGCCCAGCGCCTCCTAGGCCTAGCCAGACCCGCCGGCCTGGTGCTTCCACTGGACCGGGCCTTGGCCCAGGGTGAGCCACCCTGCCCTCTGTATGCTCCTGTTGTGGCCCAGTCCAACAGATTTGGCCCGTTATGGGTTTTTTCCTGTTCAAGCTATTTAGCGATTTATCCGTAGATTTTCAGAATTGCAGAAAACCCCCTAGCCTTCATGCATATCATTACTCACAACCCGTGCATCGGTTTAAAATGTTCTTAGAATTTTGTGTAGATCAATAATTTGCCACTGTCATCCATGTTTGAGATGCTTAAAATGATGTTTGCTTTAATTTCCTTAAATAACATGCTAAAATGATTTTATTCATAACTAAATAACCGTAGCTCCAAACCTAATAAACTTTATATGTAAATGGGGTAGAAAATTGCCTAGTTTAACATGGTGGCATCACTTTGCATGTTTGATAACTCTAAAATTGTGTTTAGGGAAGAACAGTACCAAACCTTAAAATATGCACATGAGGAGTTTTCGGACATGTTATTTGTTGTTCCGGCCTCATTTAAACTTGCCTAGATAGGTAGTGTTCATATGCTTCACCCTTGCCATGTTAAACAACATTTAATATTGTTGGGTACATAAACGAGATCGAACTAAATAGCTTGAATGTGGATGTTCCGTCAATATGCAACTCGTTGCATATTGAGCTCCACTCAATTTGTAGTGTTGTTTGTTGCATATTGCCATGCCATGCTTCTTTAAACCGGACATGCATCATACTTGGTTGTGCATCATGCCATGTTTATGTGGTGGTTGTTTACTATGTTGTTTGCTTCTTTCTGGTGTTGCTTCTTTGGGTTAGTTCCATTAACGCCGCGTTTGTGAGGATTCGTTCGACTACGTCCGCCTGTCTTCTTCATGGACTCGTTCTTCTTCCTTGCGGGATCTCAGGCAAGATGACCATACCCTCGAAATCACTTCTATCTTTGCTTGCTAGTTGATCGATCTATTGCTATGCCTATGCCGTGATACCTACCACTTGCTATGTCATGCCTCCCATATTTCCATGACAAGCCTCTAACCCACCTTTCCTAGCAAACTGTTGTTTGGCTATGTTATCGCTTTGCTCAGCCCCTCTTATAGCGTTGCTAGTTGCAGGTGAAGATGAAGTTTGTTCCATGTTGGAACATGGATATGTTGGGATATCACAATATCTCTTATTTAATTTAATACATCTATATACTTGGTAAAGGATGGAAGGCTCGGCCTTATGCCTGGTGTTTTGTTCCACTCTTGCCGCCCTAGTTTCCGTCATACCGGTGTTATGTTCGTTCCTTACACGGTTGGGTGTTATGGGGACCCCTTGATAGTTCGCTTTGAATAAAACTCCTCTAGCAAGGCCCAACCTTGGTTTTACCATTTGCCTCACCACGACCTACCTTTTCCCTTGGGAGTCGCGCTCCCGAGGGTCATCTTTATTTTACCCCCCCTCCCCCCCGCAGGGCCAGTGCTTCTCTAAGTGTTGGTCCAACCTGAGCGATGTCCGGCGCCCCCAGGGCAACCAAGGTCCATGCCAACCCGACATCTTGCTCATCCGGTGTGCCCTGAGAACGAGATGTGTGCAGCTCCTATCGGGATTTGTCGGCACATTCGCGTGGCTTTGCTGGTCTTGTTTTACCATTATCGAAATGTCTTGTAACCGGGATTCCGAGCCTGATCGGGTCGTCCTGGGAGAAGGAATATCCTTCGTTGACCGTGAGAGCTTGTGATGGGCTAAGTTGGGACACCCATGCAGGATTTTGAACTTTTGAAATCCGTTCCCGCGGTTATGGGCAGATGGGAATTTGTTAATATCTGGTTGTAGAGAACTTGACACTTAACTTAAATAAAATGCATCAACTGCGTGTGTAGCCGTGATGGTCTCTTTCCGGCGGAGTCCGGGAAGTGAATACAGTTTTGGTGTTATGCTTGAACGTAAGTAGTTTCAGGATCACTTCTTGATCACTTCTAGTTCACGACCGTGGCTTCGCTTCTCTTCTCGCTCTTATTTGCGTATGTTAGCCACCATATATGCTTAGTGCTTGCTGCAGCTCCACCTCACTACCTTTCCCTACCCATAAGCTTAAGTAGTCTTGATCTCGCGGGTGTGAGATTGCTGAGTCCTCGTAGCTCACAAATTACTTCCAAAACAGTTGCAGGTGCCATTGATACTAGTGCAGATGACGCAGCTGAGCTCAAATGGGAGCTCGATGAGGATCGTGTTTGTTGTGTTGTTTTCCTTTCCTTTCGATCAGTAGTGGAGCCCAGTTGGGGCGATCGGGGACCTATGCATTTGGGGTTGTCTTTATTTTGGTTTCGTAGTCGGACCTTGTTTGTATCTGGATGTTGTAATGCTATATTTATGTATTGTGTGAAGTGGCGATTGTAAGCCAACTCTTTATCCCTTTCTTATTCAGTACATGAGATGTGTAAAGATTACCCTCTTGCGACATGCCTACTATGCGATTATGCCTCTAAGTCGTGCTCCGACACGTGGGAGATGTAGCCGCATCGTGGGTGTTACAAGGAACCAACCTGACGGCAACGCTGCTCGAAAAGAAGGGGAAGAAGGTGCTCCCCTCAGGCTCCGGCTCGTCGGAAGCAAGCCGGAGCTCCATCTTCCCCCACTCGTTGCTCTCTCCCGCCGTCAGCAGGCGCACGGAGGCAAGGCTCTTCTCTGTGACAGTGGGCGCATCAAGAGTGGGCTCGTACCATGCCGGGGACGAGGAAGTCTTGACCTTGCGCGGCGCCATGGGCGACAGATGCAGAGCGAGGCCGGAGTAGATCTGTAGGTAGCGGCGGCGAAGAGCAAGAAAGGGAATCTCGAGCGAGGCGAGGAAGAAGCAATGAAGGCAAGTGGTGCCCGCGCCAGCCTTTTGTCAGGTCAAGCAGTTGCGGAAACAACATGGGGAAGCGAAGACGCCCATGTCCAATCAATCGCCACGTGTCAACCGAGGCTGCAGACTTTTGGGGCGGCGATGCTCTGAACTTGACCCTTAGCTTCGCCGCAAAGCCAAGCCCGGGCGCACCTTGGTCCCGAGGGCTACTGTCGGTGTTCTGGGAATGGGGGTCCCCAGACTTGCCTGCCTGCGGCCCGCGGCGTGGCTGAGCCAGCGGGCCGTATGGCCCATCTTCACCAACAAAGCGCCCAAGACCCTCGCGAGGGGCCAAGCCTCGCGAGGCGGACGATGCAAGACCTCCTCTAGAGTGGCCTAGCCAGGTAGGCTCACGAGGAGCGGAGATATCAAGGCGAGGCGAACCTCACGAGGCTCTCGTGACGTGAGCCATGACGATCGACACCAGGCGAGTGCCAGCGCGCACAGCGTCCTCGTTTCCTCTTTGGTGCAAAGGGGGCAAGTGCAGCCGCGGAGTACTGAGGCCTCAGGAAAAGGTTGCCATTTCGGTGCAACAAGACCAAGACCATGGCCTGCAAGACGGAGGTCATCGTGGAGCCCAGAACAGCGTCACCACCAGAAATTTGTGCAGGCGAAGACTACTTTTGTCAGGATAGCTTGTACTAGTTGTCCCCCTTCAAATTAGCCCGCCATTGTTGGCCCCCTTCCCGCTCGATATTTGGGAAGAGGATCAGGGCCTCTATAAATAGGTCTAGCCACCACCATAGTAGGGGATGAGATGACCAGATGGGATCTTAGCTCGAGAAAGACCACCCCCGCACACACAAGCTCACCGAGCTCAAGAATACCTCAACCTTAGGAGGCCGTTCTTTCCTTGTATTGTTCATCATCAGCCCAAGAGGCAATCCACCGCCACCACACTGGAGTAGGGTATTACACCACAACGGTGGCCCAAACCAGTATAAATCCCCTGTCTTTCTGTGTTGTGAGTTCGTCGAGTTCGTCCGCAAGATCTTAGCGAGCTAGAGCGTAGACCGGTTGGAGGGAAAGACTTCGCGCGCACCCCAGTGTTCGGATGTTAAGAGTTTGCCGGAACCCCACATCCCGACAATGGTGAACTTTTGTCAAGGCCAAAATCAAAGGTGGGACTCAGCAGCGGCGATTTTTGCGGAATACATAGACATGCCCCCCCCCCAACAAAAAAATACTATGAGATCTTCGGTTTTTCCTTTCCCTTTTCCTTTTTCTATCTGTTTTTTCTTCCATTTTCTTTGTTTGTTTCTTTGGTTTTCATGGTTTTCTTTAGCCTTTTTTTCCAACACATGTCTAATTTTTTTATACACATCTGTACATTATTCAAATGCAACACAAAACATTTCTATATACATTAAATACTTTCCAAGTACATGATCAAATCCTTTTTTGAATATATGTTTCACTTTTTACCCTTTTTGTACACACCTTATATGCCTTTAATGTTTTTTAAATACAGGATCGGCATGTTTTTCGAATATATGTTTTGGTGTACACTTTTTGTGATACAGATCTACATTTTTTGTATACATCATAAGCAGTACACATTTAACAATTTATAAATACATGATTAATATTTTTGATAATATTTGTTTGATATCTACTTTTTTCATAAAAATGTATATTTTTCATATACATCAGGAACAATGTTTCTACATGTTTAGCATTTTTCAAATACTTGATCAACACTGTTTAAATATATTTTTTATGTGTACTTTGTTTATGCAAGTTGTGCATTTTTTATAAATAAAGGGGTTGGTGTGCTACTTACGTGCACCATCGTCATTTTTAAAACACATGAAATGATTTTATAAATTCATGTCCAGGTGTGTTATGTTGGTGTGCTACTTAGGGCATGTACAATGATGCTATCTTAGGACTGCCATGTAGGATAAATGATGAGGTGGAGCAGAGAGAATTCATAAGAAAAGGCTTGTCTTCTCTTATTTAAGAAATGACAAGAGATGATCTCTTAGCACAATATGTCTCATCATATTTTTAGAAATAATAGTTGTTGAAGATAAGGCTAAGAGATGACCCATTGTAGACATTTTTTTGTCATCTCTAAATTATATGCAAAACTTAAGATAAGACCATCTTATCAACCATTGTACATGCCCTTAGAGCATCTCCAACAGGCGTGGCAAAAGACGCACCCGCGCGGTAAAGTTTGGTTTTAGCGCGCGCCGGCTGGTTCCCACCCGGAGAACGTCGCCGACGAGCGTGCCTACTGGGCGGAGATGCCGGCAAGGCGCCGCGCAGAGCGAGCGGACGGCGTCGGCGGAAGGCATTGGCGAATGCGCAATCCAATATTGTTGCAGCAGGTGGGAGGTCGATCTTCACGTCAAACGATTAACGTTGGGACGACATGTGGCTCGATACCTCGGACAACACCGACGAGGATGATGATGGTGATGATGGTAGCGACTTGGAGTAGTTTCTATCTATGTATGCCGTAATAGTTTCTATCTAGTTGCACCGTAGTTCTATCTATCTATGCTTTCGAATTATTTATCTAGTTGAACCGATGTATAATACCTTTGTATCATTTTTTATCTATGCAATTTTTATTAAAAAAATATTGTAGAATAAGCATGCGCTGCATTTTTTGCGCGCTGCTTTTTAGCATGGCTGCTGAAGCCAGCGCTGCGCGCCGCGCCAAATCATACGATGGACACGCGGCAAAGTAGTTTTTAGCAAACGGCGCGTTCGGCGCCAGTTAGAAATGCTCTTACGTGCTCACATCCTAAAATTTCCTCGGCTGGGGGACCAAGACGGCAAATCCTCCCGGGAACAAGTAACGGCGTTAGAAAAGAAAATGAAAAAACCTACAGTAACGTACTATTTCTGTCTTGCCACCGAGACATAGAGGCGTCCGCGAGACAGCTGAGAGCTACAAGTCGCGCCCGCATCAATCGCTCACAAGTGGGTCGCCGCCCATTACGCATACACTCGAGTGAGTTTCCTTCTCTGAGTTTTCAATTCGCGTATGCTCGCTGGATTTTTCCTTTCATGTGTGAGTTGAGTTCCTCCTTCTACGAGGGTCTTTTATCAGAGCTATTATCTATTCCTTTTTTTCATTTTCATTTTTCTTTGTTTCATTCTTGATTCTTTTTCGTTTTTCATCTAGTTTTTCCTTTTTTGTTCCTTTTCATTATTTTTTCTATATATGTCTACTTTTTTCATAAAATTCTACATTTTTCGTATATGGCAGATAGTTTGTTATACACGTTTAACCTTTCTAGTATCCATGACTAACATTTTCTAAAATATATGCATTCATGTCTAATTTTTTTCATGCACAGTGTACATTTTGAGTATACATATGGAACATTTTTATACATCTATAAAAATGTCAAATAAAGATTAATATTTTTTCAATATACGTTTTGATGTTTATTTTTCAACATATTATAATTATTTTATTCATATGAAACATTTTTAAACAAGTTTAACATTTTCAAATACCTGAATAACTTTTTTCAAATATATGTTTCTTGTCTACTTTTTTCATACACATTTTTTGAGGGGTTGGGTGTTCCTTCAGATGCGTGCTCGCGAGAAAGAGCTTGTGCCTGCCTGACTGCAGCATCTTGTTCATTGAGTGCATATAAATGTTCATCTTGTGTTCTTTCAGGACAGGTCGCTTTGCTTGTCCGTTTGTTTCCTTTTTATATATATTTGAAATATTATAAATACATATATTCCCGAAAAATAATTTACTTAAAATTTTAAAAGCATTCATCATGGGCGTGTTTGGTTGCCTGCATATGGCCCAATCAGGCCCGCACGGGAAGGGAACGGGCTGTTTGGACGCCTGGTTTTACTATTGGGCCTGCACAACACGAAACTTAAAGCACCCCTGGGCCTGGCTCACTGGGAACACACGAATCGGCAGCTTCTCCAGGGCCATCCCCGAGCTGTGCACGTGGGCGGCGGCGGCTGCACGCGCGCGACCACGCTCGAGAAGCCACGTTGCTTCCCGTAGCGCCGGCAGTTATTAGCCTCGCCGCCCCTCACCGCTCCCTCTCCCCACTCTTCCCTACTCTCCCAACTCTCACCGGCGGCGGCAGATCGGAGCAGAGGAAGAAGACCACCGGACTCCATCACCGGCGAGCGGATCAGCAATTGGGCCGCGGCAATGGCAGTAAGCAGTTCTCTCTCTTCGACATGCAAAACTTTATCCCGTTCGATCCGGTGATAGATTCGATCCATGATGGAGGGGAATGGGGAATAGAGGTAGATAAGCATAGGGGTAGTTCATAGCAGTTCATATGAGTTCATAGATGCAAGATCGGAATGCAGAAGGGGGATTGGGGGATTGGGCGATAAGGGGTACACAACAGACACCGGCTGACCGCGGCGGCCGTCACCGGCGTGCGGAGCGGCTGGTCGAGCCGCTGGCCTTCATCTTCTTCTTCATCGCCGTGCGGGCCGGCGGGTCGCCGTCGTCGTCCTCGGCGGAGTCGAGGTCGATCTGCCAGCTACGACGGCCTGGCCCCGGCGCCCTCGCTGGCATTCACACCGGTTCTTCTTCCTCCTCCTTAGGCTCCCCACCGATGACCGCCGGCGGCGTGATAGCCGTCTCCCAGTACACTGTGGCATGGCGGTCATTAGGAGCCCAGTAGGTCTTGTACTTGCACCACTTCTTTCTCTGTTTAGTGTCGTCAGAGACGGCCTGATTCATGGCCCAGCGAATGATGTCAACTGTAATCGCGCCCTTCGCTGTGTCAGGAACCAGCGTCTTCAGCTCTTCTGAAGTGACCTTCATGAGCACTGCATTAGATTCCTTCTGCATCTCAGGCATGGAGCCGAAGTTCGAGCACACCTCCATGGTGTTCTCGAACTTGGTCCGGTCACCATCCGTCCACCCGAGGAAGAAGGCCCTCCATCCAATACCCCAAGGGAAGGGGTTGGTGTTGGAGCTGGAGCTAGAGCTCATGGCGATGAGGAGGAGGAAGGTTGACATTAAGAGAAGAGATGGGGTGGGTAAGTAGTGGTGGGCAGGGTGAGTAAATATAGGGGGAATGGAGAGGAGGAGAAGAGTGATAGTCATGTTGTTTTAACTACATGCTCTTCAATTAGCCATGAAATCTGTGATGTGCTTGACTCCATGAATTATGTGCAGATCGAGGAGAGCAATGAGATGGGCACGGAGGTGCTCCCGACCGTTGACAACAAGGGCAAGCAACCCCTTCACCCAATGCCCGACGAGGTTGTGTTGCCGCCCACCGCCGAGGAAGACCCGAAGACGCCTGAGGGTGGCGACGACGAGGGCATGGAGGAGCCCCCCAGCAACAAGCGCCGCAACTATGACCACTACCATCAGGAGGATGGCCCAACTCACTTCTGCAAGGTCATCCTGCACCGAAGCTTGAGTGCATCCCCATGCCCCAGGACTTCACCAAGCACTTCGTCACGGTGCCGAAGGAGTTCAAGCTCAGGAACAACACCGGCTGCTCCTGGAAGGTGACGGTGAAGTTGATGAATGGCAGGGTGACCCCGGATCAGGGTTGGGCCACCTACGCAGCCGTTCATCAGATCAAGATCGGCTAAATGGTAACGTTCAAGCTCCTCACTCCCGACAACCTCAAGATCATCATCTTCGACGACGATGTCATTGAGGTCGTCAACAAGTGCAGGAAGCACGACGAAGCCTTCGCCGCCAAGGAGTAGGGCCGGGTCCTCCTAAGTACTATCGAGTCTGCTTTGAACTGTTTATGTTTATGGTTTATGCGTAGAACTGTTATGAAGTGTGGTACTGCTTATCTGAAATATGCTTTTAAGTAGTTGATCCTTTGTTTATACTCTGCTCTGCTTATGATATGTGCTACTGGTTGTGCCGAAGTGTGCTGGTAACCTCACCAACTAGCCAAAGAGATTACCACACACCAGGTGTTGCATATAACCAAACACCATGCCTTGGGTTTGTCCACTAACATGCAGGCAACCAAACACCAGTCAGTGTGGTTCTGCCCATGCAGGCAACCAAACAACATGCAGATGGTGCATTTGAGGCTGCATTTGCTTAGCCAGATTGGGTGGAGAAGTGTATGCAATGCGGGTTCTGTAGCGCACGTCAACCAAACACGCCCCATGCATATAAATGTCCATGCAGTATAAAATTGTTTTTTCATAACTTTTATAACATGTTGATAGCATTCAATAAAATGTACTTGGCATTTTAAAATGTTGCATGTTTCAAAAATATGTTAGTTTCATTTAAACAATGTTAAGACAATATGAAAAATATGTGTGTGATTTTAGAAAACGTTCATCACATTTTGAAAATACAGCCCTGTAATTTAAAATAAAATTCGTACCATTCAAAAAAAATCTGTGATATTTGTAGAAATGTTCACACGTTTCCGAAAGATATACATGACATTGAAAAAGTATTAATATAATGTGGAACAAATGTTAGCGTAACATAAAAATGTTTCATACAATTCAAAATAATGTTCAAAGTGTATTTGAAAATGTTTACATTTATTAAAAAAAATGGTCAAAGATGTATTTGAAAAACTTTCAATGTATATTAAAAAAGTTATGTGTGTCTACGAAAAATATACAACATGTATTGAAAAAGGTAGACATGTACCTCGAAAAAGAAGAAAAAGGAAACCACCTAGAAGGTTCTAAAACTAGCCGGAATTTGTCCATTGAACCTTCCTAAAACCGCTTTGATCGGCCGACCTACTAAGGCGAGGATGCACCGACCGCTAGAGGCGAAACTGATACTCTTCTCGCTGCAGGTAAGATATGGCCATGGCGCCAGTAGGGACGGTGCCGACTGCCGGTGGCTGGTGGGCTGGGGTGCTAGGGAATGCCATCGGGAGAGAAGCATAATCACCCTCATGTCCCAATTTTGGCCGGCCCAACATAAGGAGGAAGTTGGTCAAAGGGGACGGTAACGAGGGGCTGACCTAACGACAGCTCACGGAGACAGCAAGCATGGGCATGTGGCTAATTTCTTCGTAAACTTTAGTAGACATCCACAATTCATGAAATTTTGGTGGTAATCATTGAATATTCGAACTAGGTAGAGGCACAAACCCAATTTTACCATTGGAAAATGATGTCATAGTTGGGCTAAAAGGAACCATTTTTTACCAATTTGTTCTTAACCTTCCTATAAATCATGCGAGATTTTATGACAAGTTGATGTACAAATATTAGGACATCGTGCTAAGTTTTACTCTTTTTTGATATTTTTTTCTTCTAAAATACTTGAAAAATGCTAACTAAATATTTTTTACGTAACAAATGGTGATTTTAGTTCATGTTATTACAAATATTAAATCAAGGTGTATTCAAGAAATGGAAAATAGCTCAAATGGCCACCTAGATTCGGTTAAATAGATATTTGCACGAGATGTTATGAGAGATAGCCCACTTGGTGAACAATTAGTACTTTTCTTATTTTCATCCTTCCCATAATTTTATCACAAGTTACTAAATAGCTAGAAAAATGCTAAAATATTTTTTTTACATAAAAATTGAGATTTTAATTCACTTTCCTTATTACAAACCTTGAGTCAAGATGTAGTCAATTTTTTAAGTGGAAAAGAGCCAATTGGTTTATGTGGCTATTTGCATGGGTTGCAATGTGAGATAGTCCACTTGGTGAACAATGAATGTTTATCTTACTTGCATTATTCTAGGATTTTTATCATAAGCTATTGAATCAATATTGCAATTCGTTGCCAAATTGTTCATATTTTTTACAACATTAAGATATTTTTTCATTTTTATTTCCTATAAAATAGCTAGAGAAGATTCTAAACATTAAAATGGTGATTTTAATTCACATTCATTATTACAAATGTTAAACCAAGAGGTAGAGAATTTTGAAGTGAAAAAGAGCTCAATTGGTCATTGAAATTGGTTATGTGGTATAAAGTTGAAGATGTGTTGTGAATGTTATGAAATAATATTTGAGATAGTCCATTTTGTGGACAAGCTTGTATTTAAATTTTGTGTATTGTTCCCAAATGTATCTGACCAACTCATGTACCAATATTAGTACGTCACACCAAGTTTTAGTAAAAGCAACTACAATTTTTGTGTGTGTAAACACACACAAAATCTTACTTTCACTTTCCCCCAAATAATTGAATATTTTATCCATTCCCTGCACATGGTCCACAATTGTATATGTGTACTTGTTTATATTGTTTCTGTGATTTTAACTATTCATTTCGTATACGTATAGCTCAAAATTGAGTTTATTTCACCCGCAAAAAAGAATTGAGTTTATTTCAACAAGTGGGAAAAATATTAAAATAGAAGTCAATGACATGTGGGGAACCTTTCTTTGCTCCTACACACAAACTCTACCACTCAACTTGGATCCTCTCACTCAAGGGATACGACTTTGGGCTCGCAGACATTTGGGACCTGCAACTTGCTTACCCACATGTCGACCACCAAAGATAATCTATCTCAAGTCACTCAAAAATCTTTGTCCCCAATAGTAAACCCACCCAAAACTCTCTTCTGCCCCAATGCTCTGGTACCACTCCCGCATGGCCGGCCGACGCAACCCCAACAACCTTGCGAACACCCATGCGGGGTGGTACTTGGGCATGGAAGAGCCCAACATTCCCCCTCTGCCTCTTCGTGAATGGAGTCTCCTCCTACTCGCATGCTCCAAGTCGCAATGCCGAACCTCACATCGGTGGTCGAACCCAAATTGGAAACCAACTAGTCATTGTAGAGTTTAACATCACCATCACCAAGTTTAGAAAAACATATGATCGCTTGTGTGGCCGTCTTTGGAATCCAAGGACGGTGATGTTGAACTAACGATCACTATAAAGTTCAACATCATCTGAGAATCATATCCATGAACCATACTTGTGTGATTGTCCTTAGAATCCAGCGAAAACGATCCTTGGCATCACCAGTGCATAACTGTATCACAAGCCTCATAAAAGGTGGCATTCACCTCCACCTACAACCATAACCACATTGGAAATATGATCCTCACCTTGCGAGCCCGTTTCGTCGTCTACTGCTCTGCTGGTCCCATTGCCAGTGGAGGCGGGACTAGGAGGCAGCGGCAGACCGGTGGCGGACAAACATTGTAATGGACTGGATGGTAGCGGCAGACCCGTTGCGTACGAGATAGAATGGAATGGACAAGATGGTATTTTTTTAGATTGATTCTGTTTTTGTGTGATACCACTTAGTAGGTGGGGCCCAAAGCTGAAGTGGGTCAAACGAGTCTCCTCTTCGTTGTTGATGACATCAACTATTTGTTGCCTTCCCTAAACTTATAAACAATCTAATAAGACCGATAAATCACAAACTAAAAATAAAATAAGTGAAAACTTAGCATCACCGCCATGAAATCTAGACAACAAGCATCCTAGTTATTATAGGTTGAGACTAGATTCAATTGATTCTACACTTCTTTGACACCCCCCCAATGACCCAATCTCCACACATAAAGGTAGTAGTAGACGAGGTGAGAGGCAACATGAACTTTAGAAACTAGAATTCATCACAATTCATGGCACTGGTTACTCATTGGCGCACAGATTCTCCTCGACGAGGAAACTTCAACTTGTCATTACGTCATCGCCCACTTGATAATCTCACAGGTAACCTTGGTGGTGCGGAAACAGGAACCACTCCTTTGACATTTCCTCCACATAATTCCGCCCCACAAATGTACTCCTCGCATGAACCTCTTTGAAACCCAACAAACACTCTACTCACGCATCTCTGGCATGAACCACAACACAAGCCTCACAAAAGATGGCACTCATATCTTGATGCGTCCATGTCCACATCGGCAACATGAGCCTCACATCGCGAGCCTGTAAATCCCTCTCCCGCTCGACTGGTTCAATTGTTGGAGAAGGCAAGGGAAGGAGGTTACAGACCGACAAGGAACATGTGGATTGGACGGTTGTGGCATACCAGATGCAATGAAGTGGGCTTGTTATTGTTTCTATGAATCATGTTATTTCCTTTGACATACCTGGGTCTAAATGGTCAAATGAGTCTCCCCTATGTTGCTGATGACATGGCAAAGTGATAGATCCCAAAGGGTCAAATGAATCTCCTCTCCGTTACCGATGAGATGACAAAGAGGTGGTTACCAGAAAGAAGGAAACATGTCAAAGGAGATGACAACAAGGGCTCATTTAATGACAAGTCATGGAGATGGCGCAAAATGGATTGTGAAAAATTTCTTCGCTAGTGTTCGTGGCACAACCACAACTCATGGAAATCTTGTGGCAACAACGAATATCGGCTCTGGATAGTGCCACCGACCGAATTTTCCCTAAATATAAACATGTTTGTGTGTGCGTCTGTGTCTGTGTGTACAACATTGCAATATTTATGGTAAAATCACAAAGGTCATCATGACATATAGGCAGTACATCAATGTATCTATAGTCTGCTATCCAGCCGATAATAAAAAATGGTGCCTAGGCTCATCTACACTCGATGAATAGTAAATTCAAAAATAGTAAAAACTTCAAAATAATCTGAATTTTTTAGGCATCCAAGATGCTCATGTACACCAGGTGCGTGCAAAATTTAGATTGTTTGGACATATGAGGAGCTCGTGCAAAAATAAAACCAAAATTTGCTATGAATAGTGTTCTTTTTCAAAGTTTCTCGGACGCCCAAAATTTGATTTTTTTACACGAGCTCCTCGGATGTCCAAACACCACGAATTTTGCACACATCTTGCGCACATGAGTATCTTGGATGCCTAAATTTTTCAGATTTTTTGAATTGTTTTTTTAAATAAATTTATTGTTCATGCCCGACTGCAAATGAGCTTGTATTCAGAATAGCCGCTCCCGCTATCTAGCATGCATCGATAGCTATACTCCACCCTCCAACTGAGAGACCTCTGCATCTTCATGCCATATCATGTGTTGCAATTTATTTTGCCGTGAGAAAGCTTATAAGAAACCAAAATAAAACACTATGTTTGTCAAGTTATGTATATTTTCCACTACAATATCATGTTTCTTTATTCCATTTTTTATAGTCATGGTGTAGTGAAAAAATATGATATTATAGTGATGCTGGACTAATTTTATGTCTACTACAATGCGCGCGTCGAGGTAAAGCTTAGTTTGATACACAATAGAAACAAGTATGGCGTGTGCAGGTCATGCAAAAGCAATATGCTTTTTAATGCATTGCAACACATGGCCATTTGGTTATTGTCTAAATTGATGCTTATGTTGTTAAGTGTAGACCTTTTAGCTAAAGCTGATTGGCGGCTAAAAAAACAAAGTAGTATTAAACCTTGTCCCGGATAACCGATGGACTTTTCTTTTTAAACTTATCATTGTCGCTTATTTCTGCTGAACTTAAGAGCTCTCATTTATGTGATGGAACCTTGTTGGGATTGCTAGCAGGTATCTGCGGCAGGTGAGATCCTTGTCCTCGAGCATCTTGTATCGGCATGGACTGACCGAGCCAGCCAGCGTTGTGAGGAAGATGTCGGATCTTTACCAAGACGATCAGGATCAGCCATCTCCTTCATGGTCTCAGGCGACCGCATCTTGGGCAGGGACCAATCATGGTTGCCCGCCGATGATATTTGCAGATGTTGCTGCTGCAGCAGCTGTAGGTGCATGTTCTGTTTAGGCCTGTTTGGCAATAGTTCAAGTTAATGACATGTTATATCAACAAAACGTTGTTGCATGGCAAAATTCACTCATGTTTCTTCCTTCAAAAAGAAAATAAAAAAAAATCCAACCATCTCCACTAGCCAGCTACAAACTGAAGCTGCCAATGGAGAATGGACCATGGACAAGGAATTCCATATGCAACACAACATTGTAGCTTGTAATAGTGAACATTTTCTTGCAGTCAATGCCCGATGCTCATAATAGGGTGGAAGTATACTACATGTGTCACTTGAGCTTGTCATATTGCCATAACTTGTTATAAAACTCAAGTTCAGTTTATCATTTTTTGCAATAATATAAGACATTTGTGTACTCACGTGCATTTTTCATGTTGCTTACTAATCCCTCCACTCACTATTATAAGATATTTTAGATATTTCAATATAAACTACATACGGACTAAAGTGAGCGAACAAACACACTACAACATGTCTACACATATATTCGATTTAGTAAGAACATCTTATAATACTGAATGAAGGAAGTATTTTTTATCTTAGAACTTGTGGAGATGGTTGGCAAGTATTTGAGGCAAGTATCTTATTTAGTAAGAACATATATTCAAACATATTATTTGTGAACATCTTATTTAGTAAGAACATATATTCGAAGCTATAGCACACTATTTAAAATCATGGTGGTTCCCCTCCTTCCACCGAGATTTGAGGCAAGTATTTATCTACGCGAAGGATTCTTATAGTAATTGCAAGACGGGCTGG
The DNA here is from genome assembly GCF_018294505.1 of Triticum aestivum. Taxonomy (NCBI): domain Eukaryota; kingdom Viridiplantae; phylum Streptophyta; class Magnoliopsida; order Poales; family Poaceae; genus Triticum; species Triticum aestivum. The sequence goes on along the minus strand of NC_057794.1, from coordinate 48,872,252 downwards.
TTTAAAGATTTTTTTTAAAATTGTGGACTTGTTTAAAGTATTAGCACAAAATGGCAATTTGTTGATTCAGTTGAAACAAATTTTCTATTTTCTAGATTAACATGAATACGTTCCAAGTTCTGCCTATGCATAAGCACATTTTTCATGTTAGTCATCCACACTCAATACACATTGCAGGCAATGCTCTTATGAGAATATCATGCACGTGTTTTTTTTGCGGGAAAGGAACTTTTCATTCATCAGTCATTATGTTTACATTCAGAGATGACAATGCTAGCTATTTCCACAGGGGAGTTCGGAAGCCAACAGGTTGTGTGCTATTGTGAGTGCCCCATACAAGCAAGGGTGTGAGGCGCTACATTTGCATGTCTGCTGATTTTAGCTAGACTAATCTTCCTTTCATGAGCCAGAATCCTTCTAATCTCATTGATCTGGTTCACATACCTCGAGCGCTCAACATCTTTAGATTGCACCATCTTCAACAACTCAGTGCAGTCCGTATCCACAACCAGCGACAAATTGGACCAGTGGAGCGCAAGTCGAAGCCCTTCATCCATGGCCGTCATCTCCGCTTCCAGAGGATCACCACAATTAAAGAGCATCCGTGTCGCAGCGAAGATGACCGCTCCTTCATGATCCCGCCGGATGATCCCATCCCCGGCTGTACCATCCTCTTTCAAAAAAGCACCAACGATAGTCAACTAAGCATAGTTCACATCAGGGGCCTTCCATTGCGGCGTTACTGTTATTTTATGTGTGTTTTTGACGTGCTTCCCACGTAATCGATCACCTGCTTGCCCTTCGTAACGCCCGCTTCGGGATACTGCCGTATTGCGATTAGGGAAGTGATATAACTCGAGAGGAAATGGCGTGAGGCCTCAATCGAGATCGGGGTTTATAATGTGTGATCTCATTTCTTGCATAGCAAATCCTCCACATGATCATCAATGAAGCAAGCTTCTGCCCTTCCGGCAATTTATCAAGCAAGCGGAACATCCACTCTGGCTCAGCATCACGCAGGTCAGCAGGGCTCGGTAATGCCCAGTGCCCTCACATAGCCTCCCAGAGCGCCGCTGCGTGAGGGCAGATGACAAGGGCGTGGTGTTATATATCATGCACGTGTTGAATATGCACAAATAGTTTCTATCCCCCGGGTTCACACATGTGTTTCAATTTTTTACGAACTTCTAAAATTTTGTTGTATGAAATATATAACAACACATATGTGAACTGAGAACTACATATGACAATTGTAGAAATTGAAGGAGAAAATTTAAAATTTATATCTAGGCGATTAGATGGGATCGATGGTTGTGATTGTGAAGAAGGAATTCTGGAACAACCAATTCTAATTATGAGGCATTAGCTAAAAAAAGTTATATGAACTAATGAGGCTACATCTTTTCCTTCCCCTCTTGCGAAAGTGGTGCCTAGGGCGAAGAACTCATCCCCTCCAGGCTCCGAGCCCGTGGATTCACCTCCTCTCCACCTGTCGCCCCGGTGACTAGTGGCTGGGAGGGGAATCTCGGTGCCTCGCTCCAACTATAGTTTAGGTTAGGTGTTTTCAGTCCTCGCATTGGCGGCACTTGGTTGGATGGCGACACTTCATCTTTGAACTGGTCTTCCGGGCTTCGATCCTCCTCAAGTTTGTCCTCGGGTGGAGTTGATGGAACTCCCATCTAGATTCCGATCGTCTCATTGGAACAACAAGGTTAGGATTACTTGTGGTCGTGCTTGATGGCGAGAGATCTGGTGTGGGGCACTTCAGATTGATCCAAGGTTCAACCATGACAATTGTGGCTCTAGGACGCCGGTCCTTAGGGACATATGCATGAATACTTCCCGCCCGTCATCGACAAGTTCAGGTCAGCTCCGGGAGGGGAGCGGTGCATCGGTGACTCGTTCTAGCAGCACAGTGGTCATTCAGTGGTCTAAGGACGTCGATGTAAGTTTTATTATGTTTGAGTTTCTTTCTACTTTTGGTTAAATTTGACGGTCGTTCTGGCTCCTTTCCGAAAAAACAACTAATGAAAATATATTATTTGCCAACATAAAGTGGGTAGATTTTTTATAAGGTACCCTTTAAATAGCATTTAATAATAAATATTTTCTATACAATTTTTTAAATTCTATTCTATACGTGTTTCCAGATACGCTTAGTTTTGTATAGTAATATGATATTACCATAAAGGTGGCGCATGGCGCATGCAAATATTTCAGCAGTTATTTGGCAAGTATGCCTATAATGGGACCGTCATTAATGAGTATAGGCTGTCCACAGTTTGCTCTATTTGTCACGTCTGCCTATCTTCCACTCATACTTTTTGGGAGGTATTAAACTCTTAGCTTCTTTGTTTGAACCTTTATTCATTTGCTTAAATGATAAGCATACCCGACATACCTTCTTCTTCCTGCTTTCTTCTTCCTCATATGAATCTGTTGATTCAAAACTAGCTACTCTTCTATCCTCCCCTAAAAAAAAGAAGAAGCAACTCATCCTGCTGTATGCCTTCCACACCTTCCATGGCACCCGATCTAGTGAATGCTTCAAATTCTTACTATATGCTTCTTCGAGAGTTGTTCTTCCGTTTGGTCTTTGGTCTTCAACTTGAGTCTTCCCTTTCCATGGAGATAATTGCCTTTTGGTTGTGGCTCCAAGGGAATGGCCAAGTTGATTTCCTTCGGCGCATATACTCTTTTGGTGACAACCATTTTTGTGCCCTTGTTTCTTCTGCAAAACGTTTTCTGGAACTTCTCCATTTCCGATTTGATGATTTAGCGAGCAGATCTATACCAAGAAGTGACTTTAAGAAGGAAGCTGTTGAAGGAATTTCTTTCTACCTCAATGGTATCTGTTACGAGGCCTTGGAAGATCTTCGAGAAAGAATAGAGATGGATTTTATCCATAATCAGAGGACATATCTGCGCCATGATGCCTATGGACAGTCCATGACTGATCGGGTTCCTGTAGGCTCGGTAAGTCTTGCTAGGGTTATTATTTAGTTACCGAGGATCGGATCTGTTACTAGTTGAAGGTTTTGCCCTTTTTTATTTACCTTATCATCCATGCAGATGACTGATCTATACCTACAAATAATGAAATTGTTGGCCTTGGTCCCTGTACGCTGATGCTAGGTGTAGATCGATTGATCTCGCCGGGACACACGCACACGACGAGCATGTCACTCTTGTAGTTTATTGCTTTGATCTTGTGTTACAGGGGTAGGTTATAGGTATATATAATGCAGCCATAGCTAGCTATATATACTCTCCTAATCCTATACGGTGATTGATTCTTGTCCTAGCCGGTCTACACCAGCGTGGTTAATTCCAACAAACATCAGTAGTATTTTAGTTTTTGATTGTTGGTTTTAATAAGATAGTTAACTGCTCATGCGGAGTAGTAAGATCTGTTAGAGTTTGTGAAGTATTTTCTGCCTTTTTCTGATTTACCAAGTCATCTATGCAGGAGCACCTTCTCAGCAAGATCAAAGCTTTGTATGTCAACACTCCAAGTCATGATGGAGAAGACACAAGTTCTAGAAATATCCATGTTCAAACAAGTCATACAAATGACGAAGTACACGATTATCATTCAACTTCCCATTTGGTGACATCATTGGATAGCTTGAGCTTAAGAGAGAAGCATAATGATGCAGTAAGAACGCCATAAATTCTATGCATCGTGATTATATGTCACTAATAATTATTTGCATGTTCATTCTTTTATTTTCTGATGAGACTTGATAGCATTCATCCAATACTTTGCAGATCATGCAACAATCATCTGATGTTCCTAAAAGCTCGGTGAGAGTAGTTCAAATCTGCAATAATGAAATATCTGTTAATAGTTTGTGAAGTATTTTCTACTTTTTCTGATTCACCAAGTCATCTATGCAGAATCACCTTCTTACCAAGATCAAGGCTTTGTATGCTAACACTCCAAAGCATCCTGGAGAAGGCACAAGTTCTAGAAATATCCATGTTCAAACAAGTCAAATGCATCATGGAGAAGGCTCAAGTTCAAGAAATATGCATGCTCAAACAAGTCATATGTTCCGCCATGATTATCAATCAACCTCCCGTTTGGCAGCATTGCTGGATAAGTTGAGCTTAAGAGAAAACCATAACGATGCGGTAAGAAAGCCATCATCACTGATCATTCTTTGCATGTTCATTTGTTTATTTTCCAATAAGACTTTATAGCTTTCTTCCAAATACTTAGTGCAGTTCCTAGCTTGAAGAGAAAATAATAATATATTTCTTTGCAGATCATGCAACAACTATCTGATGTTCCACCTGATGAGAGAACTTTGTTCGTGACATTTTCCAATGGTTACCCACTGACCAAAGATGAACTGTATGATTTTTTTATGAGGTATATGCCTTTCATTTCAGTTTATTACATACGTAATAGGGACAGCCTACATGCAAGTTGAATGATTTTTCTATTTTGGTCACTCGACTGATCTAAAAATTCTGTTTGTCGATTTGCTCCATATCTTTCATCACCCAGCTGCTTAGCAGTACACGTACTAGTAGCTGCTTACTTCATCACCCAGCTGTAGCTGCTTTATCACTAGTTGATTTTTATATTTGCTTGTGTGTTCCTACGTACTAGCAGAGATGCTTTCATCCCCTCGCAAAAAAAAAGAAAAAAAAGAAAGAGATGCTTTCATCATCCAGCTGTAGCAAACATGCATAGGACCGCTAGTTCTTTCAGGCATAGGTCAGCGAGAGATCGGTCATTTTTATGTATACTTGAATCACACACATGATACAATCCTATGTAGCTGGGCTGCTTTAAAACAGACGAAAAGATTAACTAACTAAAAAAGATTTCATGTGACAGAAGAATAGCAAAAACGATTAACATATAAATTCCATTTAAGTTCGTAACACAAAATTGTGCACAAATAGAAAACCTGTTTTTTTCTCGAATATCCACGAGTGTGCATATTATATATTAAAGAAGAAAGGCAAAGAGTGCATCGAAAGCAAAATACAAAGCATTAACCAGATAATAATCAAAAGAAGAAAAGGGCCAGTCGTATGAAATTCTAATACTTGTGGTAAATCCGATTTTGCACCATCCAATGGACAAATGAACGAAATCATTAATTAAGGAGTACTCGTTGCAAAGAACACTTCATTTTCCCGGGTCGCGACAAGTGTCACACAAGCAGCGCGCCACTTGTCGCAACCAGGGAGTTTTCCCTTTTTTCGTAGATCCGTTTATTCAAAATGTTTTATCTCTTAAACCGTGCGTCCAAATCTTGAACCATTTTCACCATTGGATTCCTTGCGTCGAGATCTTTAAAGCTAGATCCCATGTTGATAGGTTTTAACGAACTTTTTTTACGAAAAAAACCGGACGAAAAAAACCGGGCGAAAAAACCGAACCGGGAGAACGGTTTCTTTCCCTTTCCGAAAGAGGCACGCCCATGCCTCTCGCGAAATCACAACCGTGCATCTCGTGGAAGCAAAACTGTGACTCCCGTGGAAGAAAAAAACAGAAAACGCGTTTTTTTTCGTTTTCGAGAGGCACGACCATGACTCTCGCGAAAGCACAACCGTGCCTCTCGCGGCAGCAAAACCGTGACTCTCGTGAAAGAAAAAAAATAGAAAACACGTATTTTTTTCCCTTTCCGAGAGGCATGGCCGTGACTTTCGCGTAAGCACGACCATGCCTCTCGCGGAAGCAAAATCGTGACTCTTACGAAAGAAAATAAAAACAGAAAACGCGTTTTGTTTTTCCCTTTCTGAGAGGCACGGCCGTGACTCTCGCAAAAGCACAACCGTGCCTCTCGCGAAAGAAAAACCATGACTCTCGCAAAAGAAAAAAAACAGAAAACACGTTCTTTTTCGTTTCCGAAAGGCACGGCCGTGACTCTCGATAAAGCACAACCGTGCTTCTTGCGGAAGAAAAACCGTGACTTTTGCGAAAGGAAAACAAAAGAAAACGCGTTTTTTTGCGCAAATTTTTTTTTCGAATTTTTTTAATCGAAAAGCTAAGAAAGACAGGGGGAAAACCAAAACGACGAAAAAACCTGGGAAAAACCGTTTAAAAAGCTGAAAACGCGTATGGAAAAATAAAAACAAAATTCGAAGGGAGCATCCAGAGCGCGACACATGGCGAATGGCTGAGAGCGCGCCAAGTGGCGCTGATTGTTGCGAGGCTCCCGAAGGAGCGCTCGTTAACTAGTTTCTCCCATGAATGAAAGCGTATCAAAATAAAAATTGACATTCCCGCAAAAAAAAAATTGACATGGGCCAAATTTGTTCTCAGCTGATTTTTGAGAGGAGCAGTCGGCCCTATGCAACCGTAAAGCAGAAGCCGACTAGATACTTGGGCTTGGTTTTAAACATAAGTTTAGTTTCCTGCCCCCGAGTGGATCTTCAGAACTAGTTCTTTCTTACTAACAGCAGCTGGCTCCTGTCGTAGGAGGTCTGGTCGTTTTGCTATTTCGATGCTTTTATGAACAGCGTTTGGTGCTTGTATCCAGTGCCATTTTGGTTTAATTAATATAATCGGGTTCGGGAGCTCCACCCTGTTTGTCTAAAAAAGCTGTCCCAATACTTGGTAAGACACAAGACAAAAAATGAACAAAAAAACAAAGTATTTTCTAAGAAAAAAGGAATTAGTGCCATTTGTATTACCCTTTAAAAAAAAGAAAATGAAAACTAAAGTAAAAAATAATAATAAAATATTTTTTATAACATGCAAGTATAAATGTATAATAGAGGAAATTTTGCTAAAATAAGTTTTCTCAGAAGGATTTAATTAGTGGCATCCATATTACCCAAAAAGAATAAAATAAAAACAAAAAATATGATGACAAAATTTGCGCACAATTTACACAGAAATTGTGCTTTGTTACAATGTGCAAGAATAAATAAACATATTATAGTGGACTTAGTTGCATTGGCATTACCGTTAAAGAAGAAATAAAAACTAAAGCAAAATCAAAATGACGAAGTTTTGTAATGAAGAATGAATTAGTGTATTACTTTTAACATTTAATAAGAAAGAAAAGAAAAAAGAAATGAAATAATGAAAAAAATGTACACAGTTTACGCAAAAATTACACTTTTTTTAAATATGCAAGAATAAGCAAATTATAGAAGAATTTTAAAAAAAATCCCTAAGAAGGAATGAATTAGTGGCACTGCTATTTCTTTTAAATAAGAAATAAAATTAAATAATAACCAGAAAATCATACAGATTATCTTTTCTGAAATGAATGAATCAGTGGCATTCATATTAACTCAAAATTAACTTTTAGGTGATTTACATATAGCTAAAGTGTACGTAACAACACAATTATGTGCTTGGAGAATGGCTTGGTAATAAACAGTCCAATATTAGAGTCGTGGGAAATTAGTGAACCAAATTTCAAATGTAAGCACATATTCATCTATTCACCCCCAAAATCTAATTTGATGCATATCTTTTTTTAGACCGTAGGCTCGATGAGCCTCCTTTAAATTAATAAAGCTCCAAATGGTTGTAGTAGAGATACAAAGTGCCGAGGAAACAACTTATAGGGCAGAAGACAGGAATTAACTAACAAAAGTAAAGCAGAAAAGTGGACCTTGGATTCGATGAAGCACTCATTTATAGGGCGAGAGTGATGGTGAAGCAGGAACTTGGTGTGCAAGTAGGCAAGCAACGGTGGAAACACCCTCGTCCATTTCAAAGAAGGCTAGAACATGTCGCACACTCATTTGTATGCATCGACGAAGAGAACCCTACGCTCTCGCTCTAGTTTGATGGGTGTCGTGCGGTGGACGAGTAGAGAATCTCACCTAATGCATAGCGTTAGGAATGATGAGAAACCTGCCAAGGAGAAGAAAGACAAATGGCCATGTCATAGATCACAACTACTGTTGACGGCCTCACAACAACATATCAATATGCGGATCAGGGCCAAAGGTTCCATGGCCGAAGCCTTTTTATTAGTAATGACATTGTAGTACTTCCCGAATTGATAATCCGGGCAAAGGATTTTCACTCGGAACTCGAGAAAGATGAGTGTGGACCCTCAATGATGCGTCCAAGGAGGAAAGCGACATCCAAGAACGTCATCATTGACTACGTGGACCACCATCACACAAAGGTATGACATGGGTACCAAGACAGGGCATTGGAGGTCAAGAAGATGCCACCCAGATCTGGAAGGGGACGGGGGCGGGCGTAACAAACATGTCGTGAACCATGACCGATCACCAGTAGACCACTCTGATGCCCAGCAAACAAGAAAGAAAACTAGCCCTCCATGTCACAATTGTTAGTCAGGAGACCATCATGATCACCATCCAAGGCTCTCCTCGGCTTCCAAACCTCCCACACCTCCATGAAGGAACAAGGAAGATACCTTCTCATCTGAGAGGCCCAACACTAACTAGTGTATCTCCATGTGTGGACCACCAGAATGCAATGAAAAACCGCTCGGACTTGTCCAATAACCAAATACAACTCACACAATTTTGTATACACACACTCTCTCTCTCTCTCTCTCTCCCTCTCTCTCTCTCTCACACACACACACACATTGGCAGCGCAGAGGACGAAGAGGCTGCTCCTTGCAAACTCCTAAAGCTGCCATGCCATTGTATCACTGGAGCTCCCTCACCATCCACCCATTCCCCACCGCGAGAGGCATCAGGTCCAGATCCACAAAGTGTCAGCATCCTAGGAAGATGCAAAATGCGTCGTTGGCTCTTGGTTGTCAGGATCCAGGACCCCCGACTAACCCAACGTCAAACATGGTTGCACCACCCATTACTAAATGAGTTGCACATAGAGAGTGGCTCGCTATTGTCATCCTCGAGCTTCGCAAGCTTGCTAGCTGCCACTTGGCCATGATCTGTAAGCGGGAAGGAAAAGTGTTTGAGGGATCTGGTTGGTCGCCTACGATATCAGTCTGCATGGAGTGACACGTGGAAGTGAGACATTTCCCAACAAGGTATTGTGAGGCCTAAATTATTGAAAATGGAAAAGGTAGAGCTTTCGTATAATTTGGTATTAAAGGTAACAATATTAAGTTGTGACAAAACTCCATTCTCCACGCAGTTCAAAAATACTTGTCTTTTTTATCCCAGTGTGTTTGGCAACTTTTGCGAAGGGGAATGGAAGTTAAGATGCAGGGGCTTATGTGAAAGAGAAATGACGAGTCACATTATTCCTGAGACCATTGTTTTGGTATCTACAAGGAATTATGTGTCAAAATTTGAGAGAGTTTGTGGGAATTAAATGAGAGCTTAAGTAAGAGATGATAACAATGGTCTGGCTCTTTGCAAGTCGAATCCTATAATATGGAGGTTACTAAAGCATTCCCGGGAGGAAACATGGTGGAATCAACTTGTTGCCTATCTATGCCATGTTTCAAATTTGTACTATGATATTGGCATGGTGGACTTTATGCATTGTCACTAGGAAGCGAATGTGGCAACGCAATTATTTTGTCCAACGTATCAGTTGTAAATATGGGTTGGTGATCCTCCATTATTTTGAACTCTCATGCGGACGATGTAACTATTTGTTGGTTATCAATGAAGTGCACCATGGTGACGATCCCTCAAAGAAAAGTAAGAGATGATTACATAAGTTATGATGATGCCTCCAGATGCTCTTTTTAAAGCAACCCGTTCCCAATTCCCACCCCTTTTCTATTATTAAAATGGTGGGAGGTGAACTCTAAACTCCTATGTTTAGTCTCTACTAAAAATCTCATTCATTCCGACCAAACAAGTTAGTTTGTATCTAACATACCCCAAATTTCCATTCCCTTCCAACCAAACTACTAGGTGTAGTCAAACTTTAGCTACTTTAACTAGATAAGTAAAATTCAAATACTTAAATTTGTGCAAAATGTAGTTCATAATATTTTATCTTCTTGTGCTCCACGAACATCATATAATAGTTTGTGGTAAAATATGCATTTGAAGACCTTGGTGATATCCATAATGACACGCTTTCCCTCTTTTGAAATGGATGCAATTGCCTCATTCATTAGTTAAGAAGAGTTTTACAACAACTAGAAGTTAGCTAAAGTATGGCACATAAACATCTAACCTACTCTTGTAGCATGATCAATCTCAAATCTTCTGCACTTGCCACTCCCAAAGTGTGGCATCCATTTTTACCTTGCGAGTGATGATACTAGACATGGCTGAAAGATTCATGAAAATACTCGCATTCAACTCATTCCAAATTTCGCACGAATTAATAATAAGGAGGGAAGTGACCCCCTCATCACTTTTATATTGTTGTTGATCATAGAGTACGAATAATCTTTGACCATGTTGAAGTAGCTCCAATCGTCGGTGTTATAACATCAATAAGCCCAAGAAACACTTTATTCTCATTCCAAACACACCTCGTGAATCTACACTTCAATAACAACTGACTCTGGCTCCCTTCCGCATGATTGACATAAACCGTGCTCTACGGTGTAGTTTCTCAACCGCCCACGCCTAGTCTTCCAAGATAAGCCATGCAAAAAATTGTCGCTAGGAAACAACCAATAGTTCAAAAAGGCGGCTTCAAGAACTAAAAGTTCCTGGAGTCGTGTGGAGCGGAATATGTTGATGATGCCGAGTACTCTACTGAAAGGATCCAAACAATTTCACCCTGGTTGTCATCGCTTGTGTCATGCAAACCGACCCAAATCTCAAAAACAATAATCAATTATGTGTTGCATAGAGAGACCTAAATTTATCTTAATGTTTGTGATCCATTGGTCATGCTTCAAAGCTCTCTCAAGCATTAGGTTCTTGCACTTGGAGATTGCGGAAGTGGATTGATCAATGTGTTTTGACTTGTGCCCCCCATGCCAAGGTGCATGCCAAAAGGTAGCAATTTTACCATGTCCAATAGTGGTTGTGGTCACATCATAGAAGACATCCATGTTGATGGCACCAAATACGTGTCAAACCCTACCCATTATCCAGGTCTTTTCATGCAAGCCATGGCCAACAGAGTAGCCTCTCCAGAATTTCTCTAGATGAAGAATGCCAACCCACCCATAGATGGCAGCCAACAGGCAAGTTCCCACTTGATTTTACACTTCCCTCTGGACTACTTCTCGGACCCGACCTGAAAAAGCACACTGTAACTTAACTTTAGTATTCATGATTGCTTAAGGACAAGGGGAGTAAGGGGTAGTTGGCTTGTGAATTAAGGACCGATTAAATCAACGTGTTTCTCCTCACCATTCCATACTTGTCAATGAGCTTGCATGTGATCTTCTACACACTTCGCAAGCAACGCGCTGATGAAGGAAATTAAGAAGAATATCATTGAGATCGATGCATAAGGGGACACATAGATTTTTTCCACACTGGTAATGAAACCGGTAACCTTACCAATGCTTTGCAAAACGCTTGACATGTTACTGACATCTTCTTTGATAGCGACCACAAAAACTGAAGTGTGGTCTGCATAAAGGGAGGCGTGAAGACATGCAACCCAACCTCAATCCATGGAAGGCAACCGTTAGCCATCGCCAAATCCAAAACCTACCACAACGGCTTAATAGTGATGACAAACAAGAATGGGGAAAATGGCTTCCCCTAACGATGGCATCTCCGGTATTGTGTAGGCTACCCTAGATGTTATTAAGAAGAAAATAAGAGGATGACATGCGCAACAGATCGATCAACTAGCCACAAAACCTCGAAGGGAACTCTCTTTTCTGCAAAAGGTCCAATAAATATTCTTGTTGCGTAGAGTGAAAAGGCTTTTTTATGTCCAACTTGAGAAGCAGAGACGTTTGTTTGTTATTTGCATTAACAAGATGACCCCCCACGCATTTCTGCGAGAAGCAATATATTTTAATGAAAATGGTTGCATGAAACATGAATATTTGGATTAATAATATATGAAATAAAAATGAAAACACATAATATATATTATATTTGACTACAAATATAGCTAAGAAAATATTTATTGAATGTAATAGCATAATAAATGAAAAAAATCACATGCATGTTGTCGTTGATCTTTGATAAGGTGACATGTGTGGTTAGAATATATATGTGTATTTTGAGATAAATAGAAGTATTGGGGATCAAGTAATAATGGAAAACTTTTCCTAGACATGTTGAGGTAGGCCTTTCATGAGGTTTCATGTATGCATGTTGAGATCAATAGAAGTAGTGATGATCAACTACTTAGATATAGAGGACATAGGTTTGGATTGGGAGTGTGTAAGCGGAAAATTGACAAGAAATAAATGTTATATGTTTTTTAGTATGCATTTTGTAAGCTTCTGCATCCCTAATTTATTTATATAGATGAAAGGCTACTAGAAGAATCAACATGTTGAAGTAGATTATTTTGTATATCACTGAACCCTGAAAATGGCTAACATATATTGTTGTAATTATACCAATTTACTAATGTACTGGGAACATGTTACATATAACAAAGACTATATATATGTTACTCGTACATATATATATAGTCGGGTTTTTTTGAAAGGATATATAGTCTGATCGGTGAAACAATGTTGAGATGACTGTTTCGATTGAATATGACCAGTGAGGTAACTTTTAGAGGTAATTAACAAGATATTGTTCAACATTGCCAGACAAATTAGTAGGTTTGTATGATGCCTTGGCAAGTGATAAGCAAAAAGATGTAGATATATAACTAGTTAATTAAGCGGTTAATTTGACTTTCACAAAAAAGAAAGTGGTAAATTTGACAGTTAGATATTATGACATAAAAACAGGAAAACTATCATAAGGAAGAAGAAATTGATATGAGGAGAATTCATTGCATTAGTTTTCCCTATATATGCAGTTGCTAATTATGTTGCATTAATTCCTTCCATGTCACAGCCACTATGGAGATATTGAAGAAATAAGTATAGAGGTGCCAATCGAAGACAGGCTACCTTTATACGCACACGTTACATTTTACTCGCAGTTGACACTCTTCCGCGTTCTAGATGGGAACATTAGAGTCAAGTTCATGACCAGCAGCGGAAAACACATACGGGCTCGACAGTTCGTCCCCAAGAAGAAGAAATAAAGTGAAGTGTGATGACCTACTCCTTGCATAAACATTCAAGAATATTCTATGTATGCCAAGCATTCTGGAGGCGTACTCGAATATAATCTGCACTTCTAAGATTACTCTTGTGCCTACTGCACCTTAATTACCCATTTGTGACCTATATTTATTGGTATTGTTCTGAACTACCGATGTATGCCACTGTGAGGACTAAAATCTCTACTTGTTAAGGATTACAAATTCGTATTGTTGGTATGTATAATGGTCATATCAACATTAACATTCGGTCCTTGAAACCTATTTTCATCTATGGTAGTTATTGTGTGAAGTCAGTTAAATGTTAACCTCTATTTTTTCCTTTTTATTGGAAAGGAAGATGCATCATCAGGTGGCTCCAAGAGCCAAGTATTTCGGTAACAACATAGAGATTGCAAGTTTTGCTAGCCTATCTTCCACCTTATTTGAATTTCTACTCTCAAATTTAAACAAAAAAATTTCAAAGAAAGCTCATCGTGAAGAGTGTTCCCAGAGGCTAGCTCTATATACGCATTTGCTTCCTTTATTTATATCTTCTGCCACCAATAGATAATCTGAAGGGACCTGAAGAAGGTGCACGTACGTTCAGGTCAAGTGCAAGACCTAGTCCTCTCGGCAGGCCATCACCTCAACGATACGGTCTATTGTCAATCGAGTGATTTTCCTAGTGATAAGTACACCCGACAAAGTCTACACCGAGTGTTACAGTCGGCAAACCGCAATCAGTAGACACCCCGCCAACAAAGTGCTCTTTGCCGAGTTCTTTCCATAGCGCACTCGGTGAAGCCTTTGCCGAGTGTCAAAAAACAGGTACTCGGCAAAACAAACTAGCATATACTCTGCCAAGCAAGGGGTTCGGCCCCTTCGGAAAATACCAGCAAGAAAAGGGCCTAGAAATGCACTCAATGTATTAAATTCCTAGAGATGCGCTTAATGTATTAAATATAGCAAATGAACCCAAAAAAAGGCCAAATTTAACATGTAATGGTGTATGTTGAGCATAGGAAAAAAACTCTAGGTCAAACAATAAAGAAATGATCATTACCTTCAAAAACTTTACATATTCTCTCCCGAACCACGATTCTTTCTCAAAGATATGAAATTTGGCGAAACCTTCTAACATATTTACCACAGCCTCCAAGTGTCAGGTAATAACACCATGCCAAGTTTCATGTTTCTCACACTTCATTTGCATTATTTGAAATTAAAAACCAACAAGATCCAGGTTTGAGATCGAGTTGGCTTCCCCGGATGTTTGGAATTCCTGCCGTTTTCTTTGATAAGGCCTAAACATAAGTTCATTAACACAAATATAATTTTAACCAATTTTTTATAACTTTTTCACACACTTGCAGTCTGAATTTGAGTTATATCTATCAAATTAAATGACTAGAAATGCATGTAATGACTTAAATATAGCAAACGAGAACAGGAAAGGCGAATTTTGACATGGAACATGTGATGGTATATATTGATGGTAGAAAAAGTTTCAAGGTCAAACAATGAAGCAACCGACACTTCACAATCAAACCTAACCTGTTCCTTCTCAAAACCATGATTCTTACTTGAACATGCTTCAGTTTCTAAGTAGCGTACATCATAAAATTTACGGAACCTTCTAAATTTTTTTACCACAACCTCTAGGGATCATATAATGACACCATGTTTATGTTTTCAGAATTCGCTTGCATTTTTTAAAATAAAAAAAACGACAAGTTTCATGTTTTGGGTCGACTGTTGGCACCCTGATATTTGGAATTCCTCTTTTTTTTCTTGGATATAATATTTAAACGTAGACTGTTGATATAAATAATATTTTTGAATACAATTTCCCCAACTTTTTTAATGTTATGCAAAGGAAAAAAGAAAAGACAATAAAAGAGAATAAAATAAGAAATAATTTAAAGAATGAAAATATAGAGAAGGAAAGAAATAATGGAATGAAAATACAAAAAACAAAGTTAAATAAATAAATATAATGAAAACATAAAAAAACGAATTGTTTTGTCAGTGTTTTTTGTTTGCCAAGTGTAACACTAGGCAAACCATGAGCTGACTGAGTGTATTTTCCCAAGAACTAGGCAAAGGGTTTGCTTGCCGAGTGCCTGAAAAAAAGACACTCGGCGAACGAGCATGCACTCGGCAAACAGGCCGATTCCGGTAGTGTGGATGCTAGTCATCCTCTGCTCTGCAAATTGCACTAGCTGATCTCCTGTTTGATGAATTCGTCATTGCTCCATCAACATTAAGTTTGCAGATGCCACCTGCTGGGCGGTTTTGTTTTCACTGGCGAATTACCTACCTTTACATTCTTCTTCAATGTTTTAAATAGCGGGCCATGAAAAATAATGATGGGCCTCTAAATCAGCTATAGTGGGGCTATAGCGGGCTAAAGCAGGCTATTTATGAAAATGGCCTTTTAGCGGCACCCTGCTAAAAAGGCTATAGCGGGCTATAGCTTTGCTATAGCCGGCTATTTAAAACTATGTTCCTCTTTGATAGAAACTTGAGCTCACCGATAAGTCCATTAGCAAACTCCATAATTATTACACGGCAACTGAAAACTTGATTCGAGGATTGCTTTACACCTGGCCGATCAGATCGCCCATAAAATAATGAGCACCTTGTGATGCAACTGAAAATTTGATTCGAGGATTGCTTTACACCTGGCCGATCAGATCGCCCATAAAATAATGAGCACCTTGTGATAAACTCTTCACTAGTTAACGGTATCCTGGAGCTCCATTAGCCATTCCCGTGGGTCACCAGCGGCACTTCTCGAGATATTCTCACTGAACTCTTCATGAGCTAAAGCACATATGCACACACACACCGTGCCATTGTGCAGCTAATCAGCGAGTGTTTCCATTAGTCTTCTCCATCTTCGCAGATGGTGAAAAACATCTAGGCGATTAGATGGGATTGATGGTTGTGAGAAGAAGGAATTATGGAACAACAAAGTCTAAAGATGAGGCATTAGCTCAGGGATCAGGTAACTAATGATCATATATTATTTGCCAACATAAAGTGGGTAGCTTTTCACAGAGTGCAAACTGCATGCGTCTTTTTTCAGTTCTACGTATATGTAAGTATATACATAGAAGCGCTTTAAATAGCATTAAATAATGAATATTTCCATATATTGTTTATATGTCTCGTGATATAGTTGGTGATTTTGTACAGTAGAGATTACCAAAAAGGTGACCCATGCAAAAAAAGAAAATCAGCAGTTATTTGGCAAGTATGGCTATAATGGGCTGCCATTAATGAGTATAGACTATCAACAGTTTGCTTTTTTTGTCGCCTCTGCCTATCCTCTACTCATACTTTGGGAGGCATTAATTTGTCAATCAACATCCGCTTGAACCTTCTGGATTTACTTAAATGATAAGCAAGCCCGCATACCTTAGTCTTACTACCTTCTTCTTCCCCGTATGTCTTTGTTGATTCAAAACTAGCAACTCTTCTATACACTCCTGTATGCTTGCCACACCTTCCATGGCACCAGATCCACTGAATAATGCTTCAAATTCTTCCTATATGCTACTTCGAGTGTTGTTCTTTCGTTTGGTCCTTGGTCTTCAAGTTGAGTCTTCCCTTTCCATGGAGATAATTTCCTTTTGGTTGTGGTTCCAACAAGGGAATGGCCAAGTTGGTTACCTTCGGCACATATACTCTCTTGGTGACAACCATTTTCGCGCAATTGTTTCTTCTGCAAAACTTTTGCTGGAAGTTCTCCATTTTGCGTTCGGTGGTTCAGAGGCCAGATCTATACCAAGAAGTGACTTTCAGAACCAAGCTATTGAAGGAATTTCTCTCTACCTCAATACTATCTGTTATGAGGCCTTAGAAGATCTTCGAGAAAGGATAGAGATGAATTTTGTCCGTAATCAGATGACATACCTGCGCCAAGAAGCCTATGGACAGTCCAGGACTGATCGGGTTCCTGCTGCAAGCTTGGTAAGACTGGGGTTAATATTTAGTTATCCAAGATCTGATCTGTTAGTAGTAGAAGGTTTTATCCTTTTGTGATTTGCTTTATCATGTATGCAGATGACGGATCTATACCAAGAGGCCTATGGAGAATCATCGCATGAACAAATTCCTAATATCTCAGTAAGACAATTGTTCATATTTAGTTATTCAAGATCAGATCTGTTACTAGTACAAGGTTTTACCCTTTTGTGATTTGCTTTATCATCTATGCAGATGACAGATCAATACCAAGAGGCCTATGGAGAATCATCGCATGAACAGATTCCTAATATCTCAGTAAGACCAGTGTTCATATTTAGTTATTCAAGATCAGATCTGTTACTAGTACAAGGTTTTACCCCTTTGTGATTT
>NC_057794.1:48854422-48854835 GCF_018294505.1 Triticum aestivum | reverse complement strand
TCGGTAAGACTGGAGTTAATATTTAGTTATCCAAGATCTGATCTGTTAGTAGTAGAAGATTTTACCCTTTTGTGATTTTCTTTATCATTTATGCAGATGACGGATCTATACCTAGAGGCCTATGGAGAATCATCGCATGAACAGATTCCTAATATCTTAGTAAGACTAGTGTTCATATTTAGTTATTCAAGGTCAGATCTGTTACTAGTACAAGGTTTTACCCCTTTGTGATTTGCTTTATCATCTATGCAGATGACAGATCTATACCAAGAGGCCTATGGAGAATCATCGCATGAACAGATTCCTAATATCTCAGTAAGACTAGTGTTCATATTTAGTTATTCAAGATCAGATCTATTACTAGTACAAGGTTTTACCCTTTTGTGATTTGCTTTATCATCTATATATGCAGA
>NC_057794.1:48852408-48854412 GCF_018294505.1 Triticum aestivum | reverse complement strand
AGTGTTCATATTTAGTTATTCAAGATCAGATCTGTTACTAGTACAAGGTTTTACCCTTTTGTGATTTGCTTTATCATCTATGCAGATGACAGATCTATACCAAGAGGCCAATGGAGAATCATCGCATGAACAGATTCCTAATAGCTCGGTGAGAGTGATGAAAGATCTGTTAATAATTTGTGAAGTATTTTCTACTCCTTCTGATTCACCAAAATCATCTATATGCAGAAACACCTTCTTACCAAGATCAAGGCTTTGTATTCTAACAATCCGAAGCATCATGGAGAAGGCACAAGTTCTAGAAATATCCGTGTTCAAACAAGTCAAATGTGTCATGGAGAAGGCTCAAGTTCAAGAAATATCCATCCTCAAACGAGTCGTATGTTCCACCATGATACAGAGGACGAAGTATATGATTATCAGCCAACCTCCCATTTGGTCACATTGCTGGATAAGTTGAGCTTAAGAGAGAACCATAATGATGCAGTAACTCGTCGTCCCTGATCATTCTTTGCATGTTCATTCGTTTATATTCCAATAAGACTTGATAGGTTTCATCCAAATATCTAGTGCAGTTCATAGCTTGAAGAGAAAATAATAATATATTTCTCTGCAGATCACGCAACGCCTATCTGATGTTCCACCTGATGAGAGAACTTTGTTCGTGACATTTTCTAATGGCTATCCACTGACCAAGGATGAACTACATGAATTTTTTATGAGGTATGCCTATCATTTCAGGTTTTATTACATATGTAAATTCACCATTATTTGTTAGGGGAGTGGTATGGTTATTGATTGCAGGTAATAAGCAGTGTAATATAGGAGTCAGCGAGAAATTAGTGAACCAAATTTCTAACATATGCACTCATTCATATATTCACCCCGAGAATTTGATGTGATGCATACAAATACTTTTTAGACAATAGGCTTGTTGAGTCCGACTTTAAATTACTAATTTTCCAAACGGCTATAGTAAAGATACAAAGTGCCGAGGAAACAACTTATAGGGCAGCAAACAAGAGCAAGCTAACAAATGTAAAACAGAAAATGCGGAGCTTGGAGACGTCGAAGTACTCACCAAAGTGAAGATGAAGGAGGAACTTGTGGGAAGTTGAATTGTAGGTCAAGCTCCAAGGTACCTGCTATCATGACCGTCTATTTGACATCATGATCATTGCAGCTGGGAGCACCGCGAGCCCACGTCTGACCGCTCTTGTGTCATTACCAGGCGTTGACCAAGCCCCTATTTGGCATCTTCTGTCACCATTCTCACGTGATGAGCTGCCCCACACAACACAAGCAGATGCTCCATGCAAGATTCCTGCTTCATGGCGTGTGTGCAACAGAGAGAGAGAGAGGCTGTGAGAGAGCAGCCATGGGGAGGAGAGAGAGAAAGCGAAGAAGTACAAGAAAATGAGAGATAGAGAGAGAGAGAGGAGATGAAATGGGACTACGATGTATGTGTGTGTGTGAGGAAGGGAGAACAAAGGTGAAATGGGACTAGGCTGTGTGTGTGAGAAAGAACATAGGTGAAATGGAAGGAGAGAGAATGCGCCATCCCCTCTCAGCATGTGAGCAGTAGAGATAGAGGTTGTGAGAGAGCAGAAATGGGGGAGAGAGAAGAAGAAGAAGATGTGAGAGATATAGGAGAGAGGTCAAGCGTGGAGTTGTGGTGTGTGAGGATGGCTCCCTCTCTTGCTCTCCCTCGCCCGACGCTCCTCTCTTTCCCTTCTCCGGTGACCCGCCCCTCCCCTTCTCTTGTTTACCCTGCCTCCCCGCTCCGGGATCTCCATGTGGCTCGTCCTCCTCCTCTTCTTCACCGGTTCCTTCCGCCCTCCCTGCCCCCTCCCTCGCTCTCTATTCTCTAGTGCGATCTCTCACCAATCACTTCTGGGCACTGGATCTGGATGTCGATGATGTTTTGAGTGCTGGTAGCTCCCCCTCGCCTTCTCCCATGGTGACAGTGCGACGGCACTGCGTGACCTGGGGGCGCTGGGGTCT
>NC_057794.1:48847612-48852102 GCF_018294505.1 Triticum aestivum | reverse complement strand
CCCAGATCTCGCCGCGCTCGTAGGTTACTTCATCCTACTCCTTCCCCTGGTTTGCTTGGCTCTAACCCAGTATCACATGTGTGCTTCGTCTCGTTGGATCCTAGTGTGCGTATCACCTCGTTGGCAATGTCGATGCGGGATAGGGGGCCAGCGACGCCTTTTGTGCCCGTCTCTGCTTCTTCTACTTATGGGACGAAACCCTAATCCGGTCATCGGCTTGTGAGATGGTGGGCTCGTCTATGAGCTTGGTGGGCTCTGCGCAGGGTGGTGGCCCTGTCCAAGGGTTGGATACCGCTTCGGCTATTCTTTTCCCCCTCTCCCTTTTGGGCTTCGACTCATTTCTCCCATGAGTGGCCCAGAGCAGCCAATTGGCCCACCTAATCTTGTTGGCCCATGTTGTGGGTATATGTGGCCCCGTCGAGGTTGTGTTGTCCTAATCCTAGGGTTTTCTGTTTCCTGCCCTAAGATTTGCAAGATTAGATCTGGTCACCTCCTTCCTCGCTCCATCCAAATCGTTCCACCCCCACCTTTGACCCGCTCCTTCGCCGAGGTGCTGAAGATGGGCTAGTTGGGGGACCGCAACACCAACAACAAGAGGGAACTTGATGGATTTGGTGAGGCCACTTGTGGACTCCGTGGCACCTGAGGTTGAGTTGAGGGCTAAGTTGCAGCATGGGCAGGAGGCTCGCGAGCGTTCTACCAAGGAGCGGGAGGCGTGGGGCACACCGCCGGTTTGGTTTCGGGAATAAGAGTGGTACAAGGAGTAGTGGGCACATCAGGAGGAAAAGATGGCGGCAACTCGCTCCTCTGCTTCCCCCATCCCATCTCAATGGGCTGGCTCAGATTCGTCTGCCCTAGATAACTGGGAGGCGGTAGCATCGGGTGCCGTGCCCCCCTCCCCCATGCTGATGCTCCTCGGTCGACTGCAGATGCTGCTCTGCTTGCTCCTCCTTCCAGTGTTCATGGGTTCCAAGGGCAGTGCCGTCCCAAGCCCCGCCTTGGTGGCTTCCACAACGCCTCCTAACAATCGGCCAAAGAAGTTCAGTAATTTTTGGTCGAATTACAATTCTGATGGCTCTAGTGATGGAATCCTCACCCGCCCCTACCAATCTCTGGATCTGCTCCACCGGTGGGTGGCTCTAGTAATAGCTCGGGTCATCCTTCTCTCACATGCTTTGCATGTCATAGGCCGGGTCACTCTGAATCCCGTTGTATGTTTCCTCTTTTTCTGCTTGATTTACTGTGTCGAAGGCCACCTCACAATGGGTTGTACTAATCGCTCCAAACCTCCTTCAATTAAGCAATATAGACTAGGCATGACAGGTTGTGCGTTTTTGGTTTGGATGATGGTTTGGACATGGTAATGGTTGCGCCTCAAACATCCTACGTTGCTATCATCTCGGTCCAATCTGCTATGTGACCCTGCAGACGATTGCGGATGAGCTAAGCAAATGGGGTCCGGATGGGTAGTACTGGTAGTTATAGTAGATTTCACAATCATAATTTCGGATTGCTTTCCCAGTCTCAGGAAAGTTTAAAGATGTTATCTAAGGGCACTAGTTTTACGCTTCCAATGAACCAGCTTGTATTTTTTGTCAAAAAGGTTGGGACGATGATCGATGCTTTGGCAACTTCGTGGATAACTGTGTTTTGTTAAATGATGTTCCTTCGATCATGTGTAACAAGCCGTCTTTGATGGCATTTGGTGAGCTCATTGGAAAACCAATTTATGTGGATGAAGATTCTTTGGCTAGATTAGCCTAGTTCATACGAGGAATTGGTGTAGTGCGCCAGATTGGGTCCGCGTGGTTTCACCAAGGTGTACCCCAAAAGTACAGCCTTGCAGATCAATGTTTGAGATGAGGGCCAGGTTTCTGCTCACGCTCCCCCTCGTCTTCTAAAGTGTGTACAAAAGACATTGCCCCCATTGTTCTTAAGGTGGGCAACAGGGTTATGTCGTGTTGTGGTAGATATAATACAGTTGCTGGAGAAGTTCTCATCACCAACTCTTCTCTTCCCTCTCTCCCTATGTTCTTTATGGGTTTTTATAGGCTACCTAAGGGTGCCCACACTGGTCTTTATAAGCTTCATAGCAGATTCTGCTAGAATTCGGATGACAATAAAAAGAAGGATCAGTTAGTCAAGTGGAAAATCATTTGCCAGCCTAAAAGCCACGATGGCCTGGGCATTATTGACACGTCGATTATGAATTATTCCTTAATTGTCAAATGGTGGTGGTGCATTCTTCTTGCTTCCGCTAGGACCTTTTGGTTTGATATTCTTAAAGCACAATACTTCCTTCCACTAGTGATCTGCTGGCTTCACCTGATAATGGATCTCAATTTTGGCAGCTTTGAATAAGGTCAAAGATGTTTGCCGATCTTATGTGAAGTTTATTATTAAAGATGGGAAATCCAGTCACTTTTGGCCTGATTGGTGGCACGGGCCACCATCTTTGCTCTTCTTTCCTGGTCATTTTCTCTTTTTGTGGTAATCTTGATATTACTATCTTTGATCTTACTAATTCTGGTTGGAATTTGGCCTTTAGCTGCTCGCTGTCTCCTGTAGAGTTGGAACAATGGCATAAGCTTGATGCCACTTTCCTCACACTCTCGGAGATTCTGGACTCACTGGTCTAGCCTCATTACCCCTCGGGATTTTTTGGGTCAAATCGCTTTACCATAGTCTTATTGCTAGGTCCTGCTCTTCTAAGTTCATGGGTGTCCGGAGGGCTCGTGTTCCACTGAAAATTAAGAACTTTCCTTGGCAAGGCATACATGGGAAGCTTCGTGTTGTTGATCAAATTAGGAAGCATAATGCTCAAGCTGATTCTACTTGTTATTTATGCTCTAGGCAAGAAGATTCTGACCATATTATGTTTTCATGTGACTTTGGCATTCTCCTGTGAAGTTGTACTCGATCGTGGCTGGGTTAGCTGGGCTCCGACCGGTTTTTGCTCAATTACTGCCACTTTTTAGTGCATTATCTGACCCATTGAGATGCAAATTCTAGTTTGGGTTTGCTTCTGTCAGTTGGGCTCTTTGGACTACTCGTAATAAGTTTACCATCGAGCATGTGTTCCCGTCGAAACCAGCTAATGTTATTTTCCAATCCATTACACTAATGCAGTAGTGGAGGCCCCTGGTTAAGAGCTACGGCATCGACGCCACAGACCTACTCAGCTCTCGCTTCAGGGCTACATCGAACTCGCTATCACCAAGGGTGCAGGCTCTAGCTTAGTGGACATCCGATCATCATTTACTAGTTTTCTTTTGGTACCTAGTTGTTGGCCTATGTGTCGTTTTTGAATTGTTCATGTGGGATTTGTTGGTTGTTGGTTGTTGGTTGTTCGACAACTTGTGAGATTTCTTTAATGGTTGTAATCGGTGTTGTGAATCTCGTCTGGCTTTATCTATAAAGTCAGGAAATTGCATTTTCTCTAAAAAAAAGAGATATATGAGAAATGGGAGGAGGCTCTGAGAGAGAACAAAGGAGAGATAGAGGAGAAGACTAGAGAGAGAAAAGGGAAGGAATAAGAGACAATATTAAAGTTTCTTAAGAGAGGGGGAGAGAGAGAATGCAGGGAGACAACAGATGTGACAGAGGTACTGCTGCTGATCACAATGGATCGCATGTCATGGTTGAGATCTCGAGGGAAGGGAATCTGGTACGAACGAGATAGATAGAAGGTACTATGGAGCTCAACCTTGGAAAAATCACTCTCAAGAACTTGGTGTGCGTGTGTGTGTAGGAAAGCAATATAGGCCCACCTCTATTTCAAAGAAGGCTAAATCACACTGCATACTCATTCGTCCCCATCGTCGAAGAGGAGCCCCTGCACTCTCGCCTTGGCTCTATGGGTGTCATACCATCGGCGTGTAAAGAATCTCTCCCAGAGCATACGGTGAGGAATGGTGACAAAATATAAAGGAGGAGAAAAACAATGGGTTGTTTTGCAAACACCAAAGCAAAGTCCACTCACTGCCTCACAACCACGCATAGACCCATAGATTAGGAGCAAAAGTTCGAAGGTCGACGCCTCCAACAATGTAACGAGGCTGTAGAGCTGCTCCGACAATCCGGGTTAATGATTTTCACCCGAAAATTGAGGAAGATGAGCATGTACACTACTAGGAAGAGGGCTATAGATGGAAATGACACTAATGGCGCATCAGACATGTGGTGTGCCATTAGTATATATTAATGGCGCACCATGTGTTGGTGCGCTATTAGTGTCCAAATACTAATTGCGCACCACATTCAGGGCGCGCCATTAGTAACCAATTTTTTTTCATTTTTTTTTCAAAACTAGTAATGGCGCACCGTGTGAGTGGTGCGCCATTACTAGTTAAACTAGTAATGACGCACCACATCCACAGTGCGCCACTAGTAAATTATTTTAAAAAAAAATTCCAAATTTTTTTATTTATTTTTTCAAAACTAGTAATGGCGCACCAGTGGACAGTACGCCATTACTAGTTTTAGCTAGT